>NW_024424453.1:41741205-41832990 GCF_017311325.1 Ursus maritimus
TCTTTTTGATTCTGTGTGGGCTGTGGGAACCACCTGTTTGACTTTGCTTTAGGGGTGCAAATGTGGATTCCTCTGCCGGGGACCTTGTGTCAGTGGTATTTTTTTGTGTGTGTGTGTGTGTGTGTGTGTGTGTGTGTCTTCTTCTTCTTCTTCTTCTTCTTCTTCTTCTTCTTCTTCTTCTTCTTCTTCTTCGAGTGCCCAGGCTATACCAGAGCCCAGCATATTATAAGTGCTCCATATACTTATAAAATGAAGGAACACAATGTGCTGATTCTTCCAGAAAGAAATGGAAATGCACAAAGTTTAAAATTGATTTTCAAGTCCTAGTCGCCAGCAAGTGCATTTGTGAAGGCTGGGGAGTCTGCTGAAGATCTGTCTCCCAGATGACCACATACTCTATGTGCCCAAATGTGTCCCCAAATGCTGTGGTCATTCCCAGCTTGAGTCCTTTTTCCAAGCATTTTCTGGGGCCTGGTATGGCTTTTTCATTGCCTTTCATTTTTCCCAGTGCTGTACCACCCATGAAGCCTTCTCAATCTACAGGCCCGTAATTGTCTTTCCTCTTCTAAAGTCCTGTATCACTTAGCACGTCTGCTTTTATTCACCTTGTATTGATTAATATTTCCATGCCACAGGTAAAAGTGCAGGGCATGGGACCAGGAGACGCACGTTCTTGCTCTAAGTCAGCACTGACCAGCTCTGAAATTACGAATAAGTCTCTTAATTCCCTGGAACTAATGCGGGAATTTGATGAATCTGGCCCTCAGTTACGTTTCAACATCTGTGCTTAGTGATTGATAGGGTCTGTCTGAAGCAAGGTTCTGTAAAGATTTCTAAGGCAGTCCTTGGGATCTTTGGGGAAGAGTCTAACTGGCAATGGTTGTTGTGGCCAGAGCAGGAATTACATCTAGCACTAGACCTAGGACTAACCCTTAGGAGTCTATGTACACATGCCTCTCCTTTCTAAGATCCTAATATTATCCTTGTCTCATACATCTTGGAAAGATCTACAGCATTTAGCTCTATGTCTTGCACATAGTAGTTGCTCTACGAAGATATTTTGAATGAATAAATGAATACTTTAACCTTGAACAATTCTGAAAGCAAGCCATTTAAATTAAATCAAAACATGCTGACAGAAATACACAGATTCCTTTTCCAAAGCATATTTTATCAAGACTTTATTTTTACCTCACTATCCTAAGACTTCAAATGTGGGTTTCTCTGGAAAGAATTCTGTATGTCCAATGTGATGATGAAAAGCTTTTAAATGCCACTAGAGGGTTATAGCCATATGCTTGATGCACTCCCTATGATTAGGCAACTAAGGTATCAGATATTTCTTTTTTTGCATGGAACATTTATTTTTAATTTTTTTAATTAACAGTTTTATTGAGATATAATCACATACCATAAAGCTTACCCTTTTAAAGGGTGGGATTCAATAGTTTTTAATATTTTCATAGAGTTATATATCCATCACCACTATCTAATTCTAGAATATTTTATCACCCCCAAAAGGAGCTCCATATTCGTTAGCAGTTATCCCCAATGTAACATACCCCATTCCGTCAGCCTCTAGCAAGTGTTCAACTACATTCTGTCTTGATGGGTTTCCCTGCTTTGGACATTTCATATAAATGGAACCATACTATGTGATTTGTGTGTGTGTGCGTTGGACTTCTTTCACTGGGTATGTTTTCACGGTTCATCCATTTGTAGTATGTCATGGATCAGTACTCCATTTCTCTTTATGACCAAGTAATATTCCAGTGCATGAATATACCACATTGTGTTTGTCCATTCATCAGTCAATGGGCGTTTTGGTTATTTCCACTTTTGGGCTATTATGAATAATGCTGCTGGAAATATGTATAGGTTTTGTATAGACACTTGTTTTCTATTCTCTTGGGTATATACATAGGAGGAGAATTGGGTCAGATAAGAAATCTTGAACTTATGGAAGAACTCCCCAAATTGATATCAGAGGGATATACAGGTATCATCATATTTTAATTATATTGTTCCCAAATGATAAGTTCTAGCTTATCCCTCTCCTTTTATAATCAAGCAACTTAGTGACATACGTGGCCAGCAGCAAGGACACTGAGGAGGAAATTGGGTGTGGACTGTGAATAGAATGAACTAACACAAATGGGAAAGCCTCACCATAACTCTGATCCACATACCTTGAGATCATGGTGCCAGTTTCCAGAAATCAGTGGGACAAGAAATGCCAGGAAAGGAAGCAGTTATGTCAGGAAATAGGTCCTGAGCTGATACGCACAGACAGGCAGATTCCAATCTTTGGGTGATTTGTTAACAATTCTTCCTCTTTCTGTTCCTTTGCATTTTCTTGGAATTTCTACTTTTCCTTCTCCATCTCATAGCCAAATTATTTTTAATAAGAATCTGGGAGCAAATTTCTCAGTGGAGAGCAAAACCGTTGGGGAGACTGGCTGTGACACAGACCTGTGGGATATTCCGAGCTGTGTCCTTTCTGGAATAATACCAACTGCACGGCATTGTTTTGAGCAATATAAGATAATAAATGAAAAATATCCAAGATGGTGCCTAGTGTATAGAAGATTCTAAGTAAGTGTTTCGGGTGCCTCCTTTTCTCTTTAACACGATGCAAATTTGGGTGGTCTAAAGAGCAGTAAGCTCGTAGTCAAAAGATGTGGATTAAGGTTTTAGTTTTGCCTTTTGCTAGCTTTATGAATTTCAGACAACTCAGTGTTAGCCTGAGTTTCTCTGACTTTAAAATGCAGACAATCATGCCTCCTTTCCCTTGCAATTGCCTACCTCCCAAGACTCTTAAGAATGTATGAAGAAGTGCTTTGTAAATGTGTGAGTGTTCTATAAATGCGTATTAATAGGATTTTTTCCCTCCATGCTCCCGACAGGTTTCAAGCCTTATTCATGTCCTCACTGGCAACGAGAGATCAGAGGGGAAAAGAACACACCCAGACTTCAAATATGTGAACTGCCACGGACTGCTCGCCTCATTCATTCTATGACAGATAGATTCAACAATATTTGTAGACAAAACTTTTCTCCTGATTTCTGAAACTCACGCCTGGTATAAATGTGATGCTTCACTGAAATGAAGGTAGAATCTTCCAGTGTGGGGCAGTAGAAAGTGCCTAAGTTTCACAGAGATGCCACAGAATCATTGTGGAACTGACAGAGGTCAAGAGTACCCAGACTCCATGTAATTTTTACTATTGACCTTCCATCCGGGCATTTGATGCCAAACACACGCCCCTACATGTTCAGTGAATGCTTTATTTTTTAGGGAAAAAAACTTTGAAGAGGGAAGCCTAATACTTATGGCTTTAGATCGCTTGACAACACAAATTCTAGCTTGCTTTCCTGAGCTATAGAATCTGTCAAACTAAAAATTACACTCTAAATGGTCAGGAAGGTAGAAGTCCACAGGAGAACTTATATTTTGCCTCACAGATGCAACCCCACGTGTCTTAGAAAGCAAAGGAGAAAATTGAAGCAGTTCCTCACACTGGGAAGAACCAATTTTTGGCAAGCAGGTGTATGGGTATGTTGGACCATAGCAAACATTCTAAGGTCCGGGCCCTGGCATCATATTGCTGAGTGGTAGGTGGTATCAGCGATAATGCGTCTGGCAAAGAGCTCCATGGTATGTTTTGTTCCATTTGGATGCATTTTTCTTCATGGAGTCGCATATAGGCCTGAATCTCTGTTGGATGCTTAATACCAATTCAGATCTCTTTCTTATTATAGCTAAGTTGGATTCTGTTGTTGATGACTAACAACCCCGACCAAGAGTACTTCGTCATTGCATCTCTAGGAGGGTGAAAAGAACTACCGGTTCAGATTTAGCCAAACGTTTGGAAAAAAGTAAAAAGAGGGGTCATTTTTTGAAATTAGTTTTATGTAACCTTTATATTATGAAGCTGAGAGAGAGAGATAAGAGGTTTTTTTTCCCCTACAATTATAGTCAGTTTAGTGCTATATGTGTGCAAGGGTTATACAGTCATAAAATTGTTTTGGGGGTATCATCTATTTTTCTTTAATATTTTCAAATCTTTCTTCTAAATCTGTTTTCTTCAAGTTAAGAACAGCAGTTGCCTGCCAAAAGCTAATAAGGATATTTTAATTAGTGTTAGGAAAGCCTCCCAATTGGCAAAGACAGATATTTTAAAATTATGATTTATAAAATTAACATAGTGTTAACCGTATTTTGCCTTTCTGGGGACTTTCTGCTGGAGAACTGTTAGGTTTTCAGGCTCAGGCTCTTAAGGCACTACGTTTAAATCATGTCTTGAGTCTTAGAAGTAATGTGAGAGGCAGACACTTGTATTTATTTTAGTCAAAAGAGCCAGTCAAAGGTCATGCTAACAACTAGCTATTGCCTCATTCTTGTGAAAGAAGAAGAAATAGAAGGAAAGAAGGAAGGAAGGAAGGAAGGAAGGAAGGAAGGAAGGAAGGAAGGAAGGAAAGGAGGAATCCTCATACTACCCTCCAGTTCCAGCAGCTGGACACTTGTGCCATTTCTTCTAAATTGGAGTCCTGTTTACTCTTACTTAATTTCTAGACTTTAGTCCTTCTTTAAACCTGATCACTTTGCTAGGGAACTGTAATCTGTTGAAGAACGTCAAAGATGATCTTCCTGTTTCAATGCTTGTTATGTTCTCTAGTTAATTAATTCATCTGTGGTAGAGACTACTGCTTACTTTACCCCAAACTGCTTCCCCTTGGTGGTTGAAAGAGTAAGACCCACCTCACCCTCCCGCCCCTCACAAAGATATCCAAGATGTCTGCATCCTAATTTCTAGAACCTGTGAATATGTGGCAATGTGTAGAAAAAGGAAATTTCCAGATGTGATTAAGCTAAGGATATGGAGATAGGAAGATTATCCGAGATTACCTGGCTGGGCCAAATGTAATCACTGGGGTCCATATTGGAGGCAAGCAGTAGGGTCAGGGTAAGAGAAGGTGATGTGGTGACAGAAACAAGGTCCGAGAGAAAAGTAGAGACTGGAGAGGAGGAACTGCTGGCTTTGAACGGGAAGGAAGGTGTCATGAACCCAGGAATGCAGGCTGCCTCTAGAAACTGCAAAAAGCCAGGGAACAGAGTCTCCTCTCGAACCCCCAGAATAAAGGCAGCCTTGCCAACACTTTGATATTAAGACTTCTGACCTCCAGAATTTAGGAATAAAGTGTGCTGTTTTATTCTACTAAATTTATGGTAAGTTGTTAGAGCAGCAATAGGACACTAATACATTCCTCTTGGGTACACGGTTGGACTCCATTTGCCACCTTCGCCTGTGGCTAGATGTATCCCTGCACCCGAGTTCTGGCTAATGGAATGCAGCAGAACTGAGATATATCACTTGCAGGCCAAGGCAATAAAATCCTTTCTAACCATCCTCCATGATCTCCTTCTGCAAGACACATGAAAATGATGCCGCCGGGGATTCTAGGACTCTGTGAGAGGCTAGAGCCAGAACGTGGAAAGATCCTTCTCCCCTGAAACTCCACATAGAAAGTAGCCCGCCAAAGAATGACACTGAACTGACATATAAGCAAAAAATAAAGTTCTAATATGGTCAACCACTGAAATTAAGTTACGGATGCTCTTTACGCTATGCACTGACTACTGCATCATCGCTGGGGACCATTGCTGAAAACATGTGACTACCAATTAACCCGTGAGCTGGACCTGGCAATAGGAGGCTCCTCACCCCCTCCCCTGTCCTTGGGATATGCGTTCTGCTTGCATTTCCTGCTCCCAGAGGCTGCTGCAAGGACACAGCCTTGACTTAGGGATGTGATGTTGAGAGTATCTGGACACTATACATGACTAAACCCAGTTGACACCTCTTTATAAACTTTAACGATTTGGCAGGCAGGTGCAAGGATCCAATGTCTTGCTTTTGCCCATGACAGGCTTCATATGTAAGTTCCTTTGCTCATTAAACCTGCCACCTACCCACTTGGTATAGCCCGCCCCTTTGGTCTCTCCCTGCCCTCCAAGTAGAGGGGCTGGTTGCAGATTACACCCAGGAACCTCCCAACCAAAATCATTCAAGCAATAAATCAGTAAATATTTATTAAGCACCTACACTACACCACCTCATAAACATGATTTCTGCCCTCATAATATTTATGGTGTTCTTAGACATCTTTCTGCTTACTTAATGAAAAACTTCCCGATAGCTCTTATTAGCACTAAATTATGTGAAAGCCTATCATCTCTGTGGTATTGGTGGTGGTGTATAAAGAAAAATGTGAAATGATGTCAGTGCCTGGTTAATCATAGATTAGGAACTCCCCTGAAGAATAATAATAACTCCTATTAATCAAGCTATGGTAACTTTACAATAAATAACCTGAACATTTCATTGTTTTAAGGCAATGGAAGTCTTTCTTATTTGTTTTTGGTTTTGTTTTTCTCTCCTGAACAATCCTCTCTTAGGTGAGGCTCTTTTGGGTAGCTATCATGCCAGAGTTGACTCAGGGACACATTTATTTCCACCTTGGTGCTCCAAGGCTCCTTGGGCGTGTGCCAGTCAAAGATGGAGTTAAGAAAGTGGGAGAAAGGTATGCCGGTGTGGTTAACCAGCTAGGACCAGGGGCGAACGAATCACTTCCACTCACATACCATTAACCAGAACTGGTCGTTTCACTAGCTGCAAGGGAGCTGGGAAATGTAGTTCCTGGTGATCATTTTCCATCAATTCCTGTGAAAGGGGGAGCCTGCCCCACGGGTGCTCACCGAGCCATCCCCGCCACATCACCGTAGTCAGCCACTTTAGAAACATCTTCTCACTTAAACTCCTTCAGACATTATTGTAATTTCTCCTAATTTATAGCTGAGGAGTAAGTCTCAGAAAGATTAACTAATAGTTGTGCAGACACGATAGGGAGCAGAGCCAGGATTCAAGGAAGTTTTCAGAGCACTTTATATCCTGAGAACTTCTATGTCCTACATGTAGCAAAACCAAAAAATGAAAGAAATAGACAAAAAATTGAAGCAGAACAGAGACTCGCACCTACATTTTGTGTCACAGAGATAGATGGCCCCGCACATTTGGAAAGGATTATTTCTGGTGTTAGGGGACGGGAAGAACTTGGAGGCTGAGTGCCCCCACGCTTTGTTTGAAGTGCCGAGGACATTTCTTCCTTTACCTGCATGACCCCAGGAGCTTGTCCTGTCCTCACAACAGGGCTGCTCCCTGTTGCGGAAGCTCTGTTTGTGATTGAACCTCCTACCATGGTCTTCACATTGTCGATATCCTCCTTGGGAATATTAAAACATGAGATAGTTTTCATGCTGAAAAATAAAGCTTCATCCAGGTGTAAGCAGTTCCTTAGCGTTTTGCTTTGGGCTCCCACGCCCTCATAGCAGTGCTGAAGGATCACGAGGCTTCCCATAGGCTGCCCCCTCCCCCCCATCCTGCTCCTACCCTGGAGAAGAAGCCAAAAGAATTCAACCGTTTTGTTTTTGGGCGCCCCACACCGGATGATTAGCTTGACTCTTATCTTTGAGCCAAAAGAAATTGGAAGCACTTTTGTGATGCTCGGTGTCTGGTTGTAGAGAAGGGGAGGCTTTTCCTTTCCCAGAAGCACTCTCTCTGGGATGCCTTCATTAGCTCTGCCAGGCAGAGATCACTGTAGCTGGAGCTTGTATCTGATTGCCCTGGGCCGCTTTGTGTCGGCCTGGCTCCCGATCTCCACTGTTAGGCAGAGCTGGGGTGGTTAGGGGCAATTTTACATCCAGGCTGGGAGGAAACTGTTACATAATGGTAACAGTATTTCCTATTTTCCCCGCTTTAACTGCTGCCTGTATTTGACTCTACTATGTGGTCAAGGCAGTGAGAAGAGGAGAAAACAAAAACAAAAACACCTTAGTTTAAAAGCTGATAAAGAGAAGGGGACAGTGGCAGGAGAGTAAAAAAAGAAGAGACTGCCCCATGTAGAAAAGCACACTGATGTGCCTAAAGCCAGGAGAGCACAAGTTCTCCACGCAATCTGCTAGAAGCATTTCTCTCTGTGGAAATGAAAGGTTGTTTCTGAGGTACAAAATGCTTTACTTTTTCTGGAAGTGTTCAAAACACTAACCAAAGGATATTTTCCTGAGTGGGGTAGTAGCTCGGACTTGAGGAAGAGAGGAACTTGGAGAGCAGTCCGTTCTGAATGTTGGTGGTCCCTCAGGATCTCAGATGAGAGACGAAGCCCGTGTTAGGATTCTCCAGAAAGAAAGAAAGAGTGTGTGTGTGTGTGCGTGCCTGTGTGCATGTATGGGTGTGGGGGGAGAGACAGAGAGGTTTTAAGGAATTGGCTTACTAATTGTAGAGGCTGGCAAGGCCACAATCTGTGGGGTAGACCAGCAGGCTGGAGACCCAGGGAGGAGTTAATGCTGCAGCTCAAGTCTGAAGTCAGTCTCGTCGCAGACAGAATTCCCTCTTGTCATGGGAGGAAAGACTTTTTTTTTTTTTTTCAACTGGTTAAATGAGGGCTACTCACATTATGGAGGGTAATCTGTTTTACTCAAAGTCTACCGATTTAAATGATAATCTCATCTAAAAATACCTTCCCAGAAATTCTAAAATAATGTTTGACCAAATATCTGGGTCTTGTGGCCTGGCCAAGTTGACACAAAATTAATCATCTCAAAGTGTTTCTGCAAGATTCATCCAAAAGATTGCTGGTTTTCCAGAGGCTCTGCCCCTGTCCTCTGCTTTTCTCCCCCTAGTGTAGGGGTCTGGGGTGTTGGTTCTGACTCTGCCACCTTAACAGGAGAGGCCAGCTTTTGTAGGGTTTAATGCTTATATAATCTGAGTGGCCGTCTTTAAGAAAAAGAATAAAAACATATAAAGTATGTCCATATTTTATCTCAGATGTTGCTGGTAGAAGGGGAGAAACGTATAAACACTTTGGAAATCAGCTAGGCAGATTTTAATAAAAGTAACTATTCATCTACCCTATGACAAAGCATTTCCAAAGGAAGTGAAAACTTCTGTCCACAAAGAGACTAAACAAGTGTTTTATAGCAGCATTACTTAAAATAGACCCAAACTGGGAACAACCCAAATCTCCACCAAGGTGAATAGATTAAAAACAACGGTACATTCACACAGTGGAATACTACCCAGCAATGGTGAGGAATGGATTAATGGTACACACAAAAACATGGTGAAATCTCAATTTGCTGAGCTAAAATTCCATACAAAAAAAGTGTACAGTGTATCATTTTGCTTATATGAGGTTCTAGAACAGGTAAAAAACTATAATGGAAGCAGAAAAGTAGTTTGCCTATGGCTGGGGTAGAAACTGACTGACCACAAAGAGGGCACAAGGAACTTTCTGGAATGATGAAAAGGTCCTAAATCTTGACTACAAAGGAGGCTACTCTTGTCCAGATTTGTCAAACTCATTAAACTGTACATTTTAGATTAATGCATTTTATGTAAATTATCCCTGAAGAAAGTTAACTTAAACAAGTTATAAAGTAAAGCATAAAAGTGGATATTTATTAGAATTAATTAAGAAATCTCAGCAAATTAAAAAAAATGTTAAGATGAAAATTAGAAATATCTCCAAATCTAGAAAAATATCATATTTTTATTACTATCATTATATCTGACAATACCTCTATAATACATTTTCCTTATGTTTTTGACTATATACTCTTTAATCACCTTCTCATACGGCAAAGGTCTTGAAATTTGTCTCTAGAAGACCTCGAAAGTTATTGCAATATTTCCTATGGCAGGAATTGCACGAAATTTGCTTTTCTATTCTTGCTACTTTAGATGAGTTTCTTGCAGCTTCTCAGGGCATTGTTGGTCATGTCATATCTGTCAGTTCTGATGCAGTTTTTTCCAAGAAGGTGCTTCCTGCTCGGGAGTAGCCTTGGGTGTCTTAGGCAATTGACGTCCTTTGGCATGAGCCCTGAAGACCACTCAGCAACTGGCTCAGCTCAGTCAAGTCTTCACTGGACCCTGCTCTTGCACTTCTCAACCCTGAGAGGCTAATACTGGAGGTGGGGCAGCCATGAAACCTGAGTCCCAGTAGTCTCTAGGGAACAGCATCGCCTTCAGATGCTTCCCTTTGGAGTGAAGGAAGAGCCCAGTTGCTCAATGCTTGTATAAGATGCAAGACATCCTTGTGGCTGAGAGGATGTATAGCTCGTGCTGCCAGCCCCAGGACCACTTCCAGGGCACAGAAGTCACCCCCAGACTGGGGTATTGCTCAGTGCCCTTGGCACTGGATGGACTATAGCGTCCTGCCCACACCCTCAGAGAGAAGCATGCTAAGCCTGAAGCATCATTAGCATACACCTAATAGCTTTGTGACCTTGTTTATGCTAATCTCAGTTTCTTCATTTGAAAAATGGGAATATGATGATAATAATAATCCGAAAGCATTGTTGAGAATTAAATGTATGTGAAGTGCTTACCAGGTCCACAGTAAACACTCACCGACTGTTAGTGCTTGGATGACCACACACCTTCCAAACCTATTGTTTCCAACTAATCTCAATGTTGAGCCTCCAACTCATGAATTTAACACACCTACAAGGTGAAGAGCTCCACATGGAAGTCCAACGGACATTTTGATGTCAACATATCAAAAATAAAACACTTAGTCATCCCTCTAGAACTTTCCACCTTTGGTCATTTCTTCTTTGTTCTTCAGTTCATCTTCTTCTTTGTTCAACTGACAACACAGTTCTCAAGTCGCCCAAGACAGACACCTGAGGAATCACTTTAGATCAGTGCTGTCCATTAGAAGGGTAACACAAGCCGCGAACGTAAGCGACATGTGTAATTTTAAAATTTCTAGTGGCCACATTAAAATGGTAAAAATAGCCAGGTTTTATTATAATTTTATTATTATTATTAATTTTAATAATACATTTTACATAACCCAATATGTCCAAAAATTATCATTTCAACATGTAAGCAATGTACAAAGTTATTAATGAGCTAATTTATATGAGATTTTCATACTGTCTTCCAAACTAGGTATGTATTTTCTACTTACAGTACATCTTAAATTCTATTAGCCATTTCTGAAATGTTCATTAGCCACATGGCCAGTAGCCACTGTATCAGGCAGCACAGCTTCAGACTCTTCCCAACTTGACCCTCTACCCAACACATTCAATTAATCACCCATTTTCACTGATGCTAGATCCTCGTTGCCCTCACATTCTCACTTTATTCTTTCACCTGTCATAGATAAGATTTTTGGCCCTCTGAACTGATGTCTCAGTCTTATAACCAATTTCCCTTTCTCGCCAATACCACCCTTCCAGCCTCTCTCTCTCTCTCTTCTACCATTAGATCCTCCCCTGGTTAGAACACATCCAGGATAAAGTGCTAAGCCCTTAGTTTATCACACGGAAGCTGCTATATAGGCCAGGAGACATCCCAATGGTTCTGTCTCCTTCTGCTCTCTGAAACACTCTTCCTTCGAACATCATGGAACATTTGAAATTCTCTCAACAAATATTTACTGGTCAAAAGAAAATTCCTTGACCTCAGTGGATGTCACATTTACATATATATGTGCATATATCTCCCTGCCCCTTTCATGACAGGGCCCTGGCTCCTTTCCCTTCAGAGCTCAATTTGTACAACATTGTCCTCTGACCAAGTCATTCTCCCCACCTCATTTATCAGGCTGCCTGGCCCCATGTTCCTATACTTCTCTCTTAATAGAACCATTAAGATGTTCATTACACTGTTCTCTGCTCGCTGAGTTTCCCACTTCTTTAATGTCTCTTACACTTTATTGAGTAAAGACAACATCTTATTTAAATTCTTTATTTAAATTTCTGTCCCAGGACATTGGCATAAGGCCCAGCACATCATGGATCCTCAATAAATATTTTTTGAGCCTATAACGGAAACCTGAAATGACCCTGAGTCCTATCTAGTTTCGTTTTTTTATCAATAAAACCTAACGTTAGTATTTTAAAAAGTGAAATTAGTCACTTCCTCCCATTATTTAACAAAAAGGACACTTCTCATCCTCATTTGAGAAGGTTAACTAAAAAACTGTAGGAGACCATTTAAAATGTTTTCAGAAACCATACTATACAGAAAGGCATCTCAAAAGAAAATAAAGAAGCATTTACATAAGAAAATCTGACAATAGTATATTTATGTGGGAGTATTCCGGGCTCCCAAGATTCTAGCCAAGAAAAATACTAGCTTGTGTTCTTGTCCTGGATCTTGTTATTTTAATAAAAAGTTTTACTTTTTAATCAGTTTTGTAGCATGTTGCATGAACAGCAATGTGTTCCTCTTTTAGCCAACTGATTTATATAAACTTGGATTCTTTAAAAAAATCATACAGAGGTATTTTTCACTTTACGAAAAGATTCACCTTACCATGTCTCTCCATTTAGGACTCACTACATGTTAAATGTGATTTGCTTTATTAAAATATAGATGCATAAAAATTTTCAGAAGTAATAACATTTTAAATTACTTCAATATTTTAAAACACTTCTCAAAAGTCCTAGACTCTTGTTACATTTTCACATAATTTTCTGAAGTTGGTAAGGCAGTGATAATTATCTAAAGCACGATGACAATAACAATACCAAAAAACATTAACAAATAATGGTAGTGCTGATGGCTAATGCTTATTGACCATTTACCATACGCCAGATACTATCCTTAAAGTTTTTTATATAAGGACCTTTTTAATCCTGTCAATGACTGTATGGGGAATTTATTACTGATGTCCCCATTTAACAGGTAAGAAACCAAGCCCTACTCTACTGAATTCCTTTCGGTTTCTCATATTGTGTGTGGATTGAATAGTATCTTTAAAACAACATGTCTAGGTCCTAACCCTTGGTACCCAGGATGAAACAATCCTGGACTTAAGTTAGGCCCTAAATCCAATGACTGGTATCTTTATAAAGGGAAAAAAGGGATTTGAGACACAGAGACATGGAAAAGAATCCCATGTGAAGACGGAGGCAGAGTTTGGAGTTTTATGTTGCCATAGCCAAGGAAGGCCAACAATCACCAGAAGCTAGAATTTGCAAAGAAGGCTTCTTCCCTGCAGCGTTGGAAGAGCATGGCTATGCTGACCACCTAATTTTGGACTTCTGGCCCTCAGAGCTATGAGATCTTGAATTTCGGATGTTTTAAGCCTCCCTGTTGTGGTAATTTAGTATGGTAGCCCTAAGAAATCAATACATTGGCCATGTGCCTATCTGCTGCAGATGTTTATATGTGCTTTTCCCTCGAACTCTCTGTCTAGAATGCAGGAAGGAACGAAGAAAGTTCCTCTTTCAGTGGACTCTTACCATAACAGTACTGCTTCACAAATAATCACGAAACCTTGGTGACATCCAAAGATAAGCCTCTATTTCTCGTACATCCGCAAGTTGGCTAGGACAGCTTTGCGGACCTTACTTAGGCTCTTTCACGCAGTGGGAGGTTGGCTAGGGGTCAGCTGATATAAATCCAATTGTTTGGGCAGCTCTGCTTCAAACTGTGGGTCCAGGACACTTGGTTCTTTATGGTGGATTGGGTTCAGGTCATTTCCTCATGCCACTCACCTTCCTTAGACCATTACCCTTCCTGGGGTGGATTATTCTTACTTAAGAAAGGGTAAGTGGAACTGTGTGGTGCCTCCCTAGACCCAGGCCCTGAGCTGTCACATTGTCAGTTCTTCCCATATTTCATTGGCCAATGCAAGTTACATAGAATTAAGGGGAAGGGTCATACACTCCATTGAGAGGTAGGAGTGGGAGAAGAGAAGAAGTAGATATTTTTGACCAAATTTAACCTGCTACAGACATTTTTGGGCTTTGTCTCACTCCCCTGCTCCCATGTCTACCATCTTCTACTTGCATTTCAAGGAGCAGTCTAGATATCACCATCCCCAGGAGACCTTTCCAGCAATCCAAATCTGAGTTAGGTATTTCTCCTACCTTATACTTTCCCCTTTATATTGCTATGACACTGGATATAATTCATATTTAATTATTTGCCTTTCAGATAGACTGCAAGCTTTCAGAGGGCAGGACCCAAGTCTCTCTACTTCATTGTTTTCCCAGAGTCTTGTCCAAAGTCCACATGAATTTTGAATGGAAAACACATTCTTAAACTGTTCATCCATAGGTTTCTTCCTAGTCTCACAAATGTCCACAGGGCATGAGGGTTTGGGCAATGCTTTCAGCAGTTTTCCCATAGGTGGCTCAGAAAAAAGGTCTTGTCTCTGGTAGAGCAGGTGGCTTGAGAGATTCCTTCACTGAACTCTCTCATTTCAGAAACAGGTATCTGGATGTCCAGAGAGATGACATGATTCTCTGCAGGTCATCTAACTAGAGAAGGTGCCAGGCTTGCTGTATCTAAGTAACACATTTACTTAGCAGCTTTGCCATGTGTTCTCACCCATTCCTATCACTGGTTAGGTGGTGGATCAAGGTCAGAAAGTAAAATTCTCACAACTTAGTAAATCAAGACCAAATAGTAAGAATCATGTGGTAGATCGTGCTGGTGACAGTTATTCCTTAATCTAGAGGATGGGGAAGGATTATTTTTTAATTTTATTATCCTTTTAGACCACCACATCTGTCAGTCAGAGATCTAAGAGGAAACAGGATTCTTCTCAGATGGCTTGAGTGGACTTTACAGACGTGTGAGCAGAGTAAAGGAGAAACCATCAGAGACCAGCAGTGATGGGGAGCCATTACTTCCCATGGCAGATTTATGCATTAATGGCCTCAAATAATTTGCCCTGTAACATTCTCTGCGTGATAGTCAAGTTTATGTGTCAACTTGACATAATACCTGATACTTGGCCAGGCATTATTCTGGGTGTGTCAGTGAGGATGTTTTGGGATAAGATCAACATCTGAATCCATAAACTAGGTAAGCAGATTGTCCTTCCTAAGGTGGGTGGCCCTCATCTAATCAGTTGAAGTCCTGAATAGAACAAAAATGCTGACCCTCCCTCGAATTTCAGGGAACTTCTCCTGCCTGATTGCTTAAGCTGGAACATTGGTCTTTCCTGGCTTCTGACTCGAACTGAAATACTGGCTCTTTTTGGGTCTTAAGTCTATCAGCTTTTGGACTTATACTGAGAGCTGTCCTGGTTCTCAGACCTTCAGACTGGGACTAGAACTGCACCATTGGGTCTCTTGGGTCTCCAGCTGACATATACAGATATTGGGACTTCTCAGCCTTCATAATCACATAAGCCAATTTTTTATAACAAATGTGTTAAATACATACATATGTATCTCTTATTACTTCTCTGGAGAACCAGACTAATACACTCTGACTCTGACCCTCTTGCCTCCCTCTCATAAAAGCCTGATTACATTGGGCCTACTCAGATAATCCAAGATAATCTCCCCCAGTATCCTTAATTTCATCACAACTGCAGAGTCCCTTTTGCTATATAAAATAGCATATTCACAGGTTTTGGAAATTAGACATGGACGTATGGTGGGGGAGGTTATTCTGTTTACCACAGGTTCTCACTGGTCCAGAGTGGACAATTTCTTCATCTCTGAACTAAAATCTGTGGTTAGAAAGATGAGGTGCTCTGACTGGCCGTCTCTGAGACATATTATTCTCATACCTTTACATTAGGGGAAGTAAGGAAAGTAGCCCGAGCCTGTGGACTGAAAGTGGAGACAGTTTGGTTCTCCACAGGCAACTCAGATTAAGGGGAACTGAATTCTGGGAAGGCAGCAATGAGAGATCCTCTACTACTTCCAATCCCAAGGTGCCCTCCAGGCTCCTAGGACTATCGAATGGAGAAAGCTCTGGCTTTGAAGTCAACATACTCCTGCTTTAAATTGTAGCTTACCACTTCAGAGATATTTGACCTTGAGTGAGTTACTGAATGTCTTTAAGCTTTAGTTTTCTCCCTGCTAAAAAGAGAGATAAAAATATCTCCCTTGGTTAACTATCATGTTGACTGAAGGAAATCAGGTATATTAAGTGTCTAGAAAATGAGTGCCCCATAGCTGGCATTCAATAAATGTAACCTCCTTCCCCTTTCCATTTCTTTTCTATGACATTCGGAATCTAAAACCCCACAAAGTGGATTTATAGAACACAATTCCTGGGAGCTCTGTTGAACTGAGGTCATGGTGATTTCCCACCTGGCTCATAACGTGACAACTTGTAGATGCTGACTTCTAATGGATGGATTTGAGAAACCAAAATTAAAATGCAAGGAGTTCATACTTCAATTTCTGACTGACCAAAACAGATTAAAGGTAGCAGCTGACACCATTAGCTTCCAGATAATTTAGGAGAAGAGAATGTGAAGAACAAAATGAACATCAGAAGGTAGGAGAGAAGGGGTGCCTGGGTGGCACAGCGGTTAGGCGTCTGCCTTCGGCTCAGGGCATGATCCCGGCGTTGTGGGATCGAGCCCCACGTCAGGCTCCTCCACTATGAGCCTGCTTCTTCCTCCCCCACTCCCCCTGCTTGTGTTCCCTCTCTCGCTGGCTGTCTCTATCTCTGTCGAATAAATAAATAAAATCTTAAAAAAAAAAAAAAAAGAAGGTGGGAGAGAAAGTCCAGGACAGTTTCAATATAAGCCTTTCTGAGAGCAGGGCACAAATTTCTGTGATCCCTGAAATCCCTTCCCATCCTACAGGTCCATTATTATCAAAGTCTATTACTTATGTCCTGGATATAAATGGCCCGGCCATCTTCCAACAGGGCTGATCATGAAGAGTTAATTAGTATGCAAGTGTTTTGTAAATATACAGCACTCCGCAAAGGTTAAGTAATAATATTAGGGAAGACCTGTCTTAAATTTTTTGCTACTTTTCATCAGTGTTTATGCATAATTGTAATTAAAACATCGGAAAGGAGAAAGAGTTAATAGCCAAAGCAGACTGGGCATGTCGATAAAAAATGTGGGAAAGGAAAGCAATGTATAGTGTGATAAACATATGGAGGTGGGGATTGAATAGTATTTATCTTTGGACTTGGAAAGAACTGGCAGACGGAGTTACCAGGCTATGATTATTCATTTCTGACAAATGATCAAGAACAGGTGAGAGTCTACATGTTTCGAAGTAAAACTCAAGCACCCACCAGGCCTCACATCCTGGGTCCATCTGACCTGGAAAGCAGATCAAGGTCAGGACGGTCAGTACTTGGTTAGGAGATGGCCTTGGAACTTAACGGTGTTGTGGTATTTGGGGACCCCGTGGTGTAAAAGAAGGAGCCCATGCCTAAGAGTTGGGATTCTAGGAAGTCTTGCTCAAACACTAACTGTAAAATCTTGAAAGAGAAACATTGCTCTCTGAACTTTTTCCTCATCTGGGAAGCCAGGTGGCTAAGATTAAAGGATCTGAAATACACCTTCTAATACAAGCAGCCTATAATCCTAAGAGAAAAGTGGTTTATGAAAGACTACTTATTCACCATCTATGTCTCAACTCAAATGTCTCCTTCTCCGTGGTTTCACCACTTGGAATTCTTCTGTTAAACTCCTGTAGCAAATTGTGCCTTCGATCCCCTCGTAGAAGGCACACTTTTCATTAGGGCTATTTTGGTATTTAGTATTTCTTATTTCTTATTTCTCCAACAAAATTAGTTATTCCTTTGGCACAGGAAACCTGACTGATAGACATTTGAACTATAGTCCATAATACAATGCCCAGCACATAATAATGTTTAGTTAGCATTGCAGAAAACTGAGTAGGATGTTACCCGTTGTCTCAAAACTGACAAGTTCCCACACCTGGAGACGAAGAAACTCCAAATACCAAACATTCTGCTATCCTTGATCAAAAATGAGCATCAGCCCTCCTTCAGACAATGAGTAGAAGACCATGAAAGGAGAAGGGAAACATGGGAGAAAACAATGATTCAAGTCAGGAATTGGCATAATGGAGGTTGTGAAAATGGTCCCCCTGCCTTGAAAACAAGCGGATGAAAAAAAAAAAACAAACAAATCTTACATAAAAGAAGATGGATAACTGCTAGAAACAGCAGGTTTTTATTTCCAGTTAGAGCTATTGTTAGGATTGGGGCACCTGGGTGGCTCAGTTGGTTAAGCGTCCAACTCTTGATTTCAGCTCAGGGCATGATCTCAGGGTCGTGGGATCAAGTCCCATGTTGGGCTCCCCACTGGGCATGGAGCCTACAACAAACAAACCAAGAATTATCGTTAGAATTAAACTGTTGATCACCTCCACAACCATCTCAATTTCTCTATTTGAACAATGAGAAAAAAGACTGGAGAGATATCAAATCCATGATGTGACATGACAAAGATGTGTATTTCCCTTGAGCCAAGTGGACACCAATGGAGGTTGCCAATTTTGAGCCAGACTATAGACACCTTAATCAAGACAATTCACAGAGTATCATTTCTTATTACTGATTTCTTATTCCTTACTCATCTTGAACACAAGAATTGTGAATTCTAACTTCTACACTAAAGCAGTTATGATCCAGGAACTACCAAGATGTTGGAAAGATCATTGTACAAATGTACAACACTTTAGTAGAAATATATTAGTAGCTTTCCTCTTCTACTCCTGAATTTCTTACAAAAGTAACAAAGGAAAAAAATATAAAATTAATTTCAGCAAAACTACAAGTATAATCTGTGGATTCCAAAAGCCTTGCAGGAAAAAGAAGCAGTTCAGAGAGTGATGAGCTGGCCGTAAAGGCAGAAATCAGAACATACAATAGAAACACACTCCCTGGGATGCCTGGGTGGCTCAGTTGGTTAAGTGTCTGCCTTCAGCTCAGGTCATGATCCCAGGGTTCTGGAATTAAGCCCTGTGTCAGGGTCTCCACTCAGCAGGGAGCCTGCTTCTCCTGTCTGCCTCTCTGCCTACTTGTGCTCTCTCTCTCTGTCAAATAGATAAATAAAATCTTAAAAAAAAAAAAAGAAAGAAAAAGAAAAAAGAAAGAAACACAGTCCCTGAAGATGAAGAACTCAATCAGAATAGTAAAGGCAATATTCTTTGCAGCATCCAGTGTCAGAACTGAAGTGAGCAGGGCTAGTGGCAAAAATCCTCACCCTGCCACCCCCAACCCCACCATACTGAGAAAAGGCACATAGTCTCTGCTGCAGCAAAGAAGAAATATTTGGGGTGTGATATTGGAAAGTTTCTTCCTTAAAGAAACTTCCTCCAATTTCTGCAATACTGAGTAATAAAATGGGAAGGGTCAAACACTGAAACTATATATATATATAGAGTAGAAATATATTAGTAGCTTATATATGGATATATATATATATATACTGAGTAATAAAATGGGAAGGGTCAAACACTGAAACTATATATATATATATATATAGTAGAAATATATTAGTAGCTTATATATGGATATATATATGGAGAGAGAAAGAGCTCTCAGCACAGAGATTTAGTGGAAGGGGACCATGTAAGCTAAATATCCTTCACGGTGTAAAGATGTCTCACAATGAATTGTCCCCAACAAAATACCAATAAACACTAACATAATTCATCATATGAATACAGTGAAAGACCAATTTTTGCCCAAGACTATAGCTGAGGGATTTTTAAATCAGATATTAGCAAAAGATTCCAACAATTCATTAAAAAAGAATAGAGTATAAACAAATACAGTTTATTTCTGAAATTCAGAGTTTATCTTGGAAAATCTATCAACACAATCAATCAATCATATTATCAAGTGAAACAAAAATCAAGAAAAAAAGACAAGACTCTTAATAAAATCCATCATTCGCTCTAACAGAATTCTAAATAAAATAAGAATAGACATAAACAGCTAAACTTATTAAACATTTTTACCCAAACCCAACATCATATTATTTTTTAATTTTATTTTTTTAAAGATTTTATCATATTATTTTAAATGATGAATCACCAAACAATACTGACTAAAAACAGGAACAAGACAGCAAATCCAGTATCAGCATTATTATTCAATAGGATTCTGGAAATTCTAATGAAAACAATAAGACAATAAAATGAAATAACATAGAACATAATAACATATAAATAAACTTATATAAATGCTTATTGTTTATAATAAGATTATATCTGGATTGAAGGTCAATTTACAAAACTCAATAGCTTTGCTCTATTCCAGTTAAAGGAATTAGAAAAGGAAATGAGAAAAAATTACATTTGTGATATTGACAAGAACTGTGTAAGTGCTGTGGAAGCAAGCTCTGATATTTACAAGAACTGAAGAATATTCAGTATGATTTATTAAAAGAAAGGCATGGACTTCCACGAAGATAATGTAAGAGCTTATTAAAGAATATTAAATTTAAGCTGATGGAAAATATATATTATGTTCTGGAATAAGATAGCTTAATATGATAAAAATAAAAATTCCACAGAAACAGGGAGGTTATAAAAAGAAATGTACACGTCCAACTACACAAATTTTACATTTTAAATGGCAAAAGATACCATAAACAGAATCAACAGAAACATAATATGGGTGGAAACAATATTTGGGATGCAGAGGACATCTGAGGATCCGCATATAACTTACTAATGTGCAAACTGTTCTTACACATAGAAAGGAGACATGAAGCAACCCAAAGGAAAAATGGACAAAGGGTGCAGTGAGCAAGTTCGTATCACTGAAGAGAAACTCCAAAGGGTTGACAAGAGCATGGAAAGAAGCTCAAGCTCAGCAGGACTAAGAAAAATGCAAAGTAAACAAATATTATTTGTACCCATCAGACTAGCTAAGAATGAAAGTGAGAAATTCACTTCTACTCAGCCATTAAGAACAAATTTGCTTCACATCCATTAATGGGGGATATTTCCTGTTATGAACTCAATGTTTGTGCCCCTCCCCAAAATTCATATGTTGAAACCCTCCCTCCCAAGCTGATGGTGTTTGGAGGTGGGGACTTTGGGAGGTGATGGAGGTTAGACAAGGGGCAATGGTGGAGCCCTCATGAATGGGATTAGTTCCCAAGTAAGTCTGGTTTGCTGTCTGCTCCCTGCTATAGCAGTCTGCAACCTAAAAGAAGGCTCTCACCAGAAGCCACCATGCTGGTACTTTGATCTCGAACGCCCGAACTGTGAGAAATACATTTCTGCGGTGTGGTGTCACCCAGTCTACGGTACTTTGTTATACCAGTGCCAGCTCACTAAGACATTTCTTTAAGGTATTTTTGAATGAGGAAAGCAAGATACAGAGAAGTACACATTTTCGAACTCCATTTTATTTTTTTATGATATTTTTTATTATATTATGTTAGTCACCATACAGTACATTCCTAGTTTTTGGTGTAAAGTTCCATGTTTTATTACTTGCATATAACACCCAGTGCACCATGCAATACGTGCCCTCCTTAATACCCATCACCAGTCTATCCCAATCCCCCACTTTAAAAAGCAAACAATGATAGCCCATACATGCGTATTTGCAAATCAGTATATAGATTTGAACATAGTGTATGAACATGGAGGAAATGTGGAAGGATGTTTACTAGGTTGTTAGTTACCATGGATTACCTGGATGGGGGGTAGGGAGGGAAGAGGAGAGGGAAGTGGGGGAGGGGAGAAGCTTTGGGAAAGATGGCAGCTGAAGGCTTATGCACCGCACGTGCATTCTGGAATCAGATTATCTGGGTTGGAACTCCCCCTCTGGCAAGTTAACCCCTCTATGCTCGAGTTCCCTATCTGTGTACCAGAGATAGTAATGGTGCCTGCCTCACAAGGCTGTTGGTGAAATTAAATTAGTCACTATATTGAAGTGCCTAGAATAAGGCCTGAAACATTGAAAGCATCGTATAAATGTTTAATGTTATAATTATATGTATACAAAGATATATTTTAAATGAAATAATTTTATTATTATGTTTTATTAAATAACAGTTTATTATTAAAAATAAAATAACATGAAAATACTTCAGTGCTTCCTCAGTCCGAAAGATATCATCCGAGCTTGAATGCTAGTTCAGTAACTTATTGAAATTGCATTCATGACCAACATATTTCCTGGAGGAACATTGCTGCCTATGGCTAACCATTGATCATCTCTATTAGGGCTAAAGAACAAAATGTGTATTTTGGAAATTCCATATAGTTCAGTGGTGATGTTTATAGAGGAGACAAGATGGCAAGAGATAAAACAGATTCCAATTTTAGTTCTGGAAGGAAGGAAGGAAGGAAGGAAGGAAGGAAGGAAGGAAGGACCGACCAGTGGAGCTGTTCTTTGTTAATAGTGACATTCCAGAGAGAAGTTCCTGGTTCTCATGCTGTTGAGATTCCTTCCTTTTCTAACTCTTGGATGGTCAACTCTTTCTTCCTGAAATTTCCAACATCTTTTAATATATTTTCCCTGGGAACTTACATAGAATAGAAACAGTTTATATTGCTTCTTAACAAAATAATTCAGTGTTTCTTATACTTCAGAGCATATGAATACTTGGGGATTTGGTGAAGATACAGGGTCTAATCCAATAGGCCTTTGCAGAGTGGAAGAAAGGAGCCCTGTCCTCCTCAAAGTCCCCGGGTGATTCTGTTGCTACAAAGTCATGGACCACATTTTGAGTAGCAAGACCCGGTTTGTACACCATGATCCAGCAGGATGATGGTTCAAAGAATCTGGTCTGGAGTATAGAAGAGTCATTGTTATTTGATTCATGGAGAAAGGAGTGAATTCTTCCCACGTACTCTGCCTTCCCTGCCAAGACTTGATTTAGACCATTTGATTTCAAGTCTTCGTCCTCTAGCTACTGAGCACCTTCAGCACACCTATGCTCATCGTCAGATTTGACTCCCTGCCTCCTAACCTAATGCTAATTTTAAATCTCATATCGCCTCGCCGGTTCACTGAAATGTGGGAATATTTACTGCCAGCATTTAATTGCCTGAGAAATTAAAATAACTATCAAAATGCCAAGCCTGGCAGATACAGCCCATTGTCTGTAAATGGCATTTTCACCAGTTACTTTAAAGGGCTGAACAGTTATATCATCCCCGGAGCACTCGCCAGCCTATTGTTTTGGAAAAGATCAATTCCTCTCAAGATAGAAACATATTCTGCAGACTATTGATGCCTTTCCCTGGAAAAAGTAATTACAGTTCTTCAGTTTTGGATCATTCTTCAAACCTTACAAACCTACTGGTATATGTTATTTCATTCTATCATCTCGTGCCTTAAAATTAGTTCTTATTCCCATTTTATATAAGGAAAACCATGATCGTTTGAGTTATTTGTCAGCTATTTAACCTCTTAGTATATTTCCTCGCCCTTAATGATGTTGGGGTTGGTCATGTGAGGTTTTTTTGGCCAATGGAATGGTTAATGTCTGTGATGCATGATGTCATGAATCAAGAATGTGACGTTGGGCATGCCTTCCCCTGTCTCTCCCACTGTCAGGTGAAGAAATTCTGCTCAAACAGCTGTTATGTCTTCAGTGTAGGTCCCAGAATTGACCCATGTAGAGAAATTCTGAGTCTCCTGATCCACAGTGAAGAGACAAGCCCAGCTCACAACTTGAGGCAGAGACACTCAACTAAGCCTGTCCAAGATCAGCCAATCTGCAGTGGCCTACAGACTATAAACATGAAAAGAAATGTCTATGCTGTAACTGAGTTTTGTTACAAAGCATTATTATAGATTCAAAAAGCTGACTGATACAGAATCTGAAGTTCAGAAACATCAGAAAATGTTCCCAACATGACACAACTGGTAACTGTTTACAATGAGATTCACAACTAGATCTGTCACACGCTGAATAGATTACTTCCCCCCCGCAGTGAGGCATGAATAAGAAAAGAAATGTCATTTATGCACTAATTCTTTCAAGGTCCTTTAGAGGCACTCCCTCTATAGCCCCATGTCTAGTGGCGTGGTTTTGCAGAGACAGAACAAAGAAATACGTCTTTCTCTTCTGGTTCTCTGTGTGAAAGCAGTTTCTAGATGAGACAGAGAGTCCTTGCCTTCACGGCAGACTTGAAACCATACCTCCAGAGGTCTAGAGATTGAGAAGGGAACACCTCATTGTGATTAAAAGCACCAACTTTGGAATCAGATAGACTTAGGTTTCAATCTTGATCCAGCACTACCTACATGGAATTGGAATACATATTTAATTTTCCTAAACTTCAGTTTCCTAAAGTATAAATTATGTACAGTCATATGGACCTTAGAAGATTGTCCTGAAGATAAATGGGATGATATAAAAATAGGGTCTGACACTTAGTAGTAATAAAACGTGGTTTCATGGACTTATGCTGTCTAGGTTTATATGCTTGATATTTCATTTAATGTATGACCTTAGGTAAATTCATAAACTCCCTGTTCTTTAGGTTTTTTGGTCTAAAATGAGAACAAGATTGTACTTATCCCATAAGGTTCTTTCATAGATTAAATATGATAATAAAGGGTCTAGCATGCAGTATGTACTCAATACATATTAGCTCTTATTTTTCTTATAAGTACAAAATAAATCATAGTTTCATGAAAAAGTTTTACTATGATTTAGAGGGTTGGAAAATTCTAGTAAATCCTAAATCTCTTTGCAGGGAGACTCTTTTGGGTATAAATCCATTGCTGAGGATGAAAAGGATTTTTCCAAAGAACAAGTTATAAAAGCATAGACTCTCAGCGCTAGAACCTTGATCGAATGTTATGTGAACATCTTTATTTTATATAGTGATACAATGCAGCAAAGGACCCCATAGACCTATTGTCAGAGGAAAAAGGGTGGAGTGTGTGTGTGGTGCAGGGAGACTCAAAGGCTTTCAAGAGCCAGAGAGATAACATAAATGTACATGAAATAAGGCAACGGTGAATCCTGAGTACTGGTAAAAATGTAAAAATGAAGCCCTGCTTTAAGAAATTCAGTTTCCAAATTTTTAACACATTATGTTGATAAAAGAAGACATGATTACAGGCTACATTCAGTTGTGGGTTACCAGCTAAGATGTCTGTCCTGGTGGCAGGGAGAGGGAATGTGCTTCATCACCCTTACTGGTAGTAGAGGGTAGTGAGACATTTCTGCGTCTATTGATGCACTGGGGATGTCAGATGTCCTTAAGCATCTATTTGTATGGGCTCATTTCTGCTTAGAAGAGACCATTCTGAAGGAGGTTTGTGGACAGGTAACCAGGGATGGATCTTGCAAGGGAGAGATGAGCTTGCTGTCTATCTCCCCTGTGCAGGAGCACTCTGGAGAGCTGGGTAGGTAGGCTGCGTACTACACAACACGACAGGTTCCATTTGCATCATCCCCTATGGGAATGGCACCTGCCAGGACTGTCCATTAAATCTTATGTATGTGTAGTGACCCAGCAGAGACCATAGATTTATGTACGAGCCTTGTATAGAGATGGCTGATTGCTGAGCTGCTCCGTGACCCAAGCAGCATTATGTGAGGCTCTGTCTAAATGTGTATAACATAGAACAGACATGTCTTCCCTTACCACAGTAGAACAGACAGCAGGTGATTCTAACTGGAGGCAGTGCCATCCCTTTGGGGAAGCATATCAGATGAGGAAAGGAGTGTGTCAGTTTGTAAAACTATATCCCAAAATGAGTTCACTATTTGATTATTTTGCATCCGTTCAAGCAACTTTGATGGGAGGTAATATATTTTTACCCATGTATTAAAGCTTGAGCCCTGTCATGTCATGTCAGCCATGACATTCCGAGAGCTCCTGGGTCTGGTGTGCATGACAGATTCCAGAAAATGCCTGGGGGTGCAGACTTGTTCTGGAGTGCATAGCAGCCTTCCCCAGAGGGCACTGAGAAATCCGTACTTCTCAGGGCCTGAACAAAAGGGGCAAGAACTAGGGGAATTTGAATTTGCATGTCACTCTTACTTTCCTCTTGTGCACCCACAGGCTGAAAAGTTCTGTGGAGGTAAGGAGATGTGGCCCAGGTTTTTAAGAAATGCCAGTGAGTATTATATAGCATTACTATAAGCTATTTATTAATTTTAGGAAGAACACAGACATTATCAATATATACATTCATACATACATTCATATACATATATATGTATATATAGTTTTTCATAAGAACCCTTCCAACTGAATACTGTTATCTGCATTTTAAAAATGAGAAAACAGAGGCTAAGAAGGAAAAGCAACTTGCCCAGGATTACCCAGGAGGTAGTCAAACCCAAGCCCGGCTGACTCCAAAGCCTGCTAGGAAGTATTAAGTGATCTGCTGCAGGGATCTTTGGACCTGCCATGTAGACCACATTGACCATAATGTGGGCACCACAAACTGGATTTCAGGGAAGAGAAAGCTTGTTGCTTCATTATCGTCTCCTCTGCTATCCATGCTGAAATTATCCAGCACCTGCTCAGCTTTCCGGTTCACTCCTGCACGCCCCGTGGTTCTGTAACATTGCCATTAAATTTCAGATGGAATCTGTTTCAAGTCTCTTGGTCTTTGGAGAACTCCGAGTCTCACTGGCCCCCTGAAGTGATCCTCAGGCTGTGGGACCCATTTGTCCCTTCATCGGATGACCAAGTTTTTGCATCTGAATCCAAATTTGAGATTATTATAAGTAGGAAGTCTCACGCCTTGACTTTACAAATACAAAACATAAATTCACATCTATAAATATGCACCCTTGTGAGGAGGGTTTTACCATTCACACCTAAGAGGGCCAGAAATACGTCGTCTCTTTTTAACTGAGAAGAGACTCTGTTTCCTTTTAACTGTGGGTTCCTGCTTTGTCTCATTGTTTTGAGGTTCTTTTTGGTTTTTTTTTTTTAACAACTTTACTAAGGTAAGTTGGTATACAAAAAATGCACATTTTAATGTATACAATTTGATGTTAATGTATATTTGATTTAATGTACACAGTTTGGACATCTACGTACACCCACCCATGAAACCATTACCATTATCAAGGTAATGGACATACCCATAGCCTCCAAAAGTTTCCTTGTTTTGTGTGGTAAAGAGGGGAGCCTTAAGAAAACTTCAGGAAATCTACTCTCTTAAATTTGTAAGTGTACAACATAGTATTAACTATAGACACTATGTTATACAGTAGATCTCTAGAACTTACTCACCCTGTATAAATGGAACTGTATGAGCACCAAACAACAACTCCCCATATGTTAGCCTTTGCAGACCTCCCATTTGCTCCAGATTATTTCAGGGATACCCTCAGAGTCAACTATGGAGCCAAGGAACTGTTTGTTGAGAAAGGAATTTCACAGGGCATGTTGAGTCTTCTTCATGCCTTCCTAATCCCCAGAAAGAGACAGAAAATATATGCAGGATAATCATGTAAGTTTAATATTTTAAAAATGGGTTATCAAGAACTTATTGTATGCCAAGGGGAAAAAAAAGGTTTGGCTATAAACATTTTTCCAGGAAGAAAAAATTCTGTGAGAGAAAAGGAAAGTGTTGTAGGGACTCTCTTGTACTGTGTCATCAGCTGAGCAAGAAGCCAGGGGAAACGGTGTATACTGAGATTATTCCTATGCCCTTCAGTTCTTATCAACTGGTTGCCATAGTGCAGAGGACCATGTTTCAGGTCAAGGGCCCTGGACGAAGGTTTTAGCATCCCAGAGAGCTGAATAACTGAGAAATATTCCACCTCATGGTGGATGCGTATCTAATTACAGGGAAGTATCTGTTAAAATATTAATTAATTAGTGAATTTATTTTGCACATCTCCACCCAGCAGCTAAAAATCTTCTTGGACTAGAGCCCTTAGCCACATTCTGCTTAAGTGGCAATTTCCAATATTTTAAAACGAATCTTTCAATGAATACTAATATTCTCATCAGAAGCCACCCAGAGGCCAGCAAAAGTTTGACAAGAAAAGATTTACTTTGAAATGTGCCAAATATTCGGGATCTCATTCATCATGGGATTTGCTGAGGCTACTGACAAATCTCAGAAGATGCTGTGAGGGACGTTTCCAGGAATAAGGTTTCGTCTTTTCATCTCAAGTCGTCTGGAGGGACCCAGATATGGGGCCTGGAGTGAATGAGCTCACATTACCTCTGAAGAAGGAAAACGCTGTCAGGCTGAACATGAGGTTACCGAGCGTTTCACCTAACCCAGCCTTTAGTGAAAATTTTCCGTAGAAAGAATGGAGACTGCATCCTGTTCACATCTAATGGACACAGAAAGAAAGAGTGCCAGAAGGGAGGTAAAGATTGGAAATTGTCTCCTGGGAGTTTGATATCATGAAAGTGAGGGACTCTGGTGTCTTCATTGCCAATGGGATTCTAGAACTGACTTCAGGGTGATAAAATGGAGAAAACCCTCGACTGGAAGTGTGCGAACCCAATCTCTAATCTCGGCTCTGCTTTGCACCAACTCAGAGACTTTGGGCAAGTCACTTCACCTCTCTCTGAGCCTGAGCTTTCTTCTCTATAAAAAGTTCAGAGTTGTCCAATATAATAGCTCCTAGCTATTAAATTAAGTTCACTTCCTGTAATGAATCATGGAACATTACATCAAAAACTAGGGATGTACTGTATGGTGACTAACATAACATAATAAAAAATTATTATAAAAAAATAAAAATAAATAAATTCACTTCCTCAGTAACACCAAATTTAAAGTGCTACATGTGGCTAGTGGCTACCATATTGATAGCACAGATTATAAACCATCTCATCCTCATAGAAAGTTCTTTTGTATAGTGCTGGTAGAGATGATGCATGTGGTCTTTTTGAACTCAAAACTTCTGAAACCATGCCCACATAGCATCTGTGTAAATCAGGATTATAAGGCATGGACTCCTGGTCCTAGAACAGTAACCCTTGCCTGCTAAACATGATAATGAAGGTGGCATTTGTAACAGAGTGGGGAGGCGTTGGCTGGGATCAGCATTCACCCACCAAGCAGATGCAACAAGGAACACAATGGAAAACCCCACTAAAGAAGAATGAAAGAGAGCTGGTTGGCCAGATGGCACTTCTGGATTCCCATTCCCAAACCTCCCACTTGGTCAAACCTCAGAAAGGGGCAGAACTATTAGACCCAGTCCTTACAGAACAAGGCCTTTTACTGAACACTCACCGATAACAAGCTGACACAAGATAATTCACCATTTAGAACCTGGTTAAAACTCTAAGAGTTAAATTCCAAAAGAATCTGCCGCCAGAGAAGCTAGCTAGCATCACAGATTCAACTTCACAGTAAACTAGGAAGAAAAGGCAACTCAGCACTCTCTCTCTGGGCCTCAGAACATGGCACTCACAGAACCAAACCAAGTACTTCTGGCCCCTGAGCTCCTATTCTTTGGCCACTTAGCTCCTCTTCATTCCTTGGACCCAGCTCTCAGTTGCTATTATGGTTGTTGGGTTTTTAATTTTTGAGTCAAAGAAAGCTCTGACCATAAAAAAGGGGCCCTGTTGGAAAGATATGGGGATCCAGGCCAAATGGAAATAATCCCTGCACATTTTTCATTCTAATGCAGTGCAACTAAATCCATAGCTGACTTCCATTTAATCATGGCCTCAGGGTCTCGAGAGCTGGGCCAATGGAAAATCCATTATAGCAGCCATCCGCTGAAGTTTACATTCTGTACTCAACCTATGTCAGCCCTTGCTCTTGTGCTTGCTCTAGTGAAATCAGACTGGTCACAAATGTCTTTCTAGCGCTGATTATACCCTTGCATACTTCCAAATGCTTTCGATAGATTTACTCATTTAATCCTCATGGTAAACTTAGGAGGTAGGTACTATTTTTGTCCCCATTTGACAGTATGAAACTGAGGCCTGAAGAGTTTTAATGATTTCACAAGGTCACGCCCTGTAAGTAGGAACTGATAAACATAGATTCTGCACTCAGGGACTCTAGTTTTATGGTTTCCATATTTAACCATGAGGCTATATAGCCTTTCCAAAGAAGATAGATTTCCCAGATAGCCAGCTTATAAATGGCAGGACTTTTGTAAGAGACAGTTTCAAGGTTAACATGTTACAAAACGAGACAGAAAAAGCAGAGTAAGTATAACAGGAGCTGGGGGCGGGGGTGCGAGAAGGGTGAGGGGAGAGGGGGGACCCTGCTGAAACCAAATCAGTGACAACTGTCGTACAAATCAAAACCCAAAGCGCATCCTTACAATAGAGGCTCTTAGCTGATACAGTGAATTAACTGGACTTTTTCCTTTTTTTTTTTTTATTGGGAAGTGTGACTAATAGTGCAGCAGAAGAAAGGATATCATAAGGGGGATGGGGACATAAAAAGAGAGAAAGAAAACAAGAAGTTGAGAATATGAGTTTGAAAGAAATGGGAGGAGCCCACTTGAGCTTGTGATGTTTGTCATCCTTTAAAAGCATTCACTCTACCAAGGGGAACAGCGGGAGGGAAGACACTTCTTCCTGCAGTCTAGGCAGTCTAGCCTCCTGGAGGGGCTGGAGAATTTCCTACATCAGCAGCCTGTGTTAGACTCTTCCAGACACAGATATCAGAGAAGGCTGGGGGGTTAATGCCCAGCCATATGCCTACTATGACCTGTCAATGAACTCACCCTCGCCTACGAAACAGTCATATCAACAGTTTAATGATTTCCCTAAGACACCAGGGCACATGATGAGTAGCAGCCTAAAACACTAGTTTATCTGAGTGCTATGGGCCAGCTTCTTTCATATTCACTTCGTATTGATCTGCAGTAGTAAACATTCCCAAGTTTGTTTCAGAGACTGAGACCCGCTCTAAGAAGGTTTGATCACGGTGTCTAGTTCTCCCATCTCCAACATCCCATTTTCAACACACACATGCATGCACACCCCTCAACCTGGATTCCAGAAGCAAGATGTCTAAGCATTGAGCTCCCCATTTTCCAGGCTCTATTATCTCTGTTCATTTCCTTTGGTGCCCCCACTGCCACCTCCCACTCCCTAAATGATGAGCTCCTCTCCGGAGGCAGAGTCAGTACATTTTAGATCCAGCCATTATCAGGTTTGTATCTGGTTTGGGTCACTTGCTGGCTGTGTTTATATGGAAAATGAAAAAATTTCTTATCCCCTGTGAGCCTCATTTTTCTCATCCATAAAATAAAACTGATGTTTCCTGCATCACGGGGTTGTTGGGGATAAATAAAATGTCTGGTACCTAATAGATGTTTAAGCAATCAGTTCTCCTGCTTATTTCTTCCTTTCTTAGCTGCAAAGGCTGGACAATGATTGATATTAATAAGTGCTTATTGAATGTTTATATGAATGAAAGAAGTTGGGTTTTCAGTGCATAGCATTGGCTCTGAACTTGACTGCAAAACCTCCTGGGTACACTAGCTAACTAGTTTCTGATGCTTTACTCTCTTGAGTCTTTTTCTCTGTGTTTTTCCAGAGGGTCCATCCCAATGCCTTCTGTTCATGTCATTATAATGACATGTTTGACTCTAGAGATACGTGGAATCCCTGTGAGCTGTGTAGCCTAAACAGGTAACACAAATGATAACAGTAATTCCGAACAGAACCAAGCAGTTGAATTCAATCATGTGGTAAGATAGGAGGGGTTGCACATTCCCTTGAAAAGGCAAAACAATAAGATATTCTTGGGATTCATACTCAGGATGGTGGGCAATCCAGCCTGGCTAAGTTGTAGAGTCTCTGCCACAGTGATCATAAAAAGCTTGCAAATAAATTTTAACCAAGGTCCGAGACAGTATCCCTCATTCTTATGTAACCTTCACTAGTTGAGAAGATAACCTCAAAATTATTTAATTATTGTAACTCTCATTAGTGAATAAGAATCTTTTAACCTTGAGAAAATTTGGAAAGAAAAGTAGACATGCTTAAGAGAATTATGGTATTAATTTTTGTATTAAATATGTGCTTGATATTTTCAGAGATTGTACTATTTGAAAGCATTTTCCCTTTGAGAGTAACATATCAGCTTTATGATTCCAATGTGGAATGTGTAGCTGAGTAATTGATTTAGATGTGTGATTTGAGGTTGAAATTTTACTATACATATATACAATATGGAACTATTTAATACAAATTTAAGATTTCTGGCACCTGGGTGGCTCAGTTGGTTAAGCTTGTGTCTTTGGCTCAGGTCATGATCTTGGAGTCCCAGGATAGAGTCCTGCGTCAAGCTCCCTGCTCTGCAGGGAGTCTGCTTCTCCCTCTAACCCCCCTCCCCACCCCGTGCTCTCGCTCTCATATAAATAAATAAAATCTTTAAAAATTTTTTTAATTTCTATTTTTAGAAGTTCAATTTCTAGATTTGAATAAGTGATTTAGGTGCCTAAAAAGATACTTTTTTGCATGTCAGTTATTTGAAGTTCTTAAAAAATAAATTTAATGTACTACATTAATAAATTTAAAATATTCAAAAGAGTTTAAAATTTTGTTTGAAATAGGACAGAATATTAGTTGAAGTCCCTTTAAATCTGTTGGATTTTGCTTGATTTAAGTACGTAAAAGATTTAAAAGTAGAACTTAATACAAGAAAAAATAGAAGACTGAATTAATTTTAATAAATTAAATATTAATATTAAAAATTAAATAACATCTGGATAATCTTTTCTATTACTTACCATTTCCCCAGGGAGCCCCAAATCTGGCCTTAGGTTCATCATACCTAGTTTTTTCATCCTTCTTTTGGTGCATCTTCCAGGCATGGATTCAGGAATTAGATGGCAGCCACGTAAGGAGTCAAATTATACGGCTCAAAACCAGCATGGAGTACGTCAGGAAAATGACTCCAGGTAATTTAGGTTTCCACACACAGTGTGGTCTACAATGGGCCAAGAGTAAATGTAATCTCCCTCAGAAGCATACAATGCCCACCATCTTGGAGGGGAAAAAAGGAAGCTAAGAAGGGAAAAAAATTAAAAGTAAAATAAAATGACATAAAGTAACAGCGACAGAAAAATGAAACATCAACAAAAACAAAACCAAAATCTCCAACCCTGAACCAAAGTTAGCCAGTTGGAAAAGTAGCAGAAACCAAATCATGACCGGGGAGCATCATTCCAGCATGCCAGGGGAGTGGTTGATCCTACTAGCTAAATGTCAAGCCGTTTTATATGCATTGCAAAAAAGAAAACTGGAATGAGAACAAGTACTGCAGAAAAGTGGCAAGCATTTAACCTACATGAAAGTATTTTGGAAGATATTTTGTTGCTTTATGCACGCAAGTTATGTCTGCTCCTAGTGAGTGAAAATGACCATCTGTAATCAGTTATGAGTGCCAAAATAGGGAGACATAAAAGGTAATTCAAACAAATCACAGCCTTGTATTATATTAGTATATATAATAAATGCTTTATTTTGAACATGTGGAATGGGGTATACAATTTTATTAATGGACACTTAGCTCCTCACTAATAAATGGTAGACAAAAAAATAAAGAATGTTCTTTGGAAGGGTGTGCCGAGTTTTGGCCTACTGGGGGGCCTGCCTGTCCCAGCCTCGCCCCCTCATCTCTCCAGGGGTGGATGTTATGATTCAGGAAAACATGATATCCACATACACATAATAGAGCAGAGACTATATTCCCCCAAACAAAATCAGAGTCTAGCTCAGTTTGGCAGCCACTGTGATGCCAGTAGCACCCTGCCTTGTCTCCCCTCTTTTCCAGCTAAGCCCTCTTTGGTGGTTGAGTCAGCTTTTAGGAATCTAATTTGTTGCTGAAGATTACATGGTGTTAAGTTTTCTTCCAAAAAATTTTTGTTTTAAATGAAGAAAGAAAAGTGTCAGAATGTTTTGGGTGCTTTACCATTTCCATTTTCTGAACTTTTAAAATATATTTTGCTCTAGATAGAATGTAAGCATTGAAAAACACAACTTGGGAGTCTTCCTGTCCAACTTGGGTAAGGTTGTGTCTCTAAGGAAAAAATAATTGACGGGTACTGCACTCCTCCTCCCCAGTGCCATTGAGGGAAGGTGTTTGTCATCTCTCTACCTTTGGTATCTGCCACAAAGTCATTCTTGGAAAGAGTATGTTGAAATATGCCAACTTACTACCTAACAGGTCCAATGGCTATTCCACGGAGAAGTGAGGGCTATAATAGAAGCCTTCACAAAGTGCTTGCAAACAAAGCAGAGTACTCTTCGTGACTTCTCCCTGAGACGGGGCACTTAGGGTAGCTGTCATTCTAGAGACTTCAACCAGACCTAGGTCAAATTTCCAAAAGCTTCTAGAGCATTAACAATTTTCAACGGACATTCGTACTTAAATGGCATGTTTTTATATCTAATTCCAGTGGAAAGCAACAGAAATGAGAGTAGCAAGGAAAATGTGAAAGTAGAAAGGCAAGCATAAGAGAACTGAATAGGCATTCCGACATTAATGGGTCATGTCAGGCTACTTCCGCCAAAATGAGATTGCTCTAGAGAGAAACAATTTTAAAAATCAGCTAAGGCTGAGTTAGGCCGTGCAATTATGCCAAAAGATTATGAGGCTATAAAGACTCCTATTAGAAGTGGTGCAGATGCCCAGATCCCTGGGAGATAGACCAAGTTTAGTTTGGGAGAGCCTGGCCTTTTGCCTTGAAAAAGTACCATACAATACAATACAACCCAGCAAGAAGAATTAACAGATTACTAACATGGCAATAAAATGGATTAGTCTCCATATGTTGATCCAAAGAAGCTAGACCTCAAAAGTATACTATATGTTTCCACTTGATAAATATTCAACAACAGACAAAACTCATCTTTGGTGTTAGAAATCATAAGAATGCCTCGGGAGAGGATAGTGAATGTGGTGTTAGAAATACACTACATCATTATAAGAGTGATGGTTATATGGGTGTTTACATTGGTAAAAATTCATTGAGCTTTACACTCAAAGTTGTGCAATTTCACTATATTTATATCTCATTAAGGTACCTGAGCATAAAACACATGCACGGACAATGAGAAACTACCGTATACCCACAGGGGCGCTCTGCAGCTACACTGAAAATAATGCAAGCTAACTGCTGTTGGCGGGAATGTGAAGAAAATTTGTACATTTGTAGAATAATGTTGGGGAAGATGTCTGGCAGTTTCTGTAAAACTAAATATGGACCTATGTTAGGACCTGGTGAATCCACTCCTAGGTTTATATAGCCAGCAAAATGCTCACAGAAGCCTACCACTCATATGTACATGACTTTTTTTTTTCCATATTTTTGCAATGGCCCCAACCAGAAATTGCTCAAATCACCATTAAATGTAGGTTGGATAAAGAAATTCTGGGCCAGCAACACCATGGAAAATTACCCAGCAATGAGAATAAATGCTAATTTTATGCAACAATATGAGTGAATCTCACTCATATAAAGTTTAACCCAATGAGCCAGATGCAGAACACCTACTGAATGGTTCCATTCATATAAAGTTATAAAGTAACAAAATGGGCAAAATTAACTTCTGATGTTAACAAACGAGACTGGGTCCCTAGAGCATGCAACTCTTGATTTTGGGATTGTGAGTTTGAGCCCCACGTGGACATAGAGCTTACTTAAAAAAATAAAAATAAGATAGTTGCTATGCCTAGGGGAATTGTGGCGGAAAGAAGCAGGAGGCGGAATATGCTGATCATATTCTTTCTTGATCTGGGTTTTGGCGACACAAATGTATTCAGTTTGTGAAGATTCGTGGAGCCGTACCATTATTATAGGTATTCCTTCTTACGTGAGGTGCGTGCATATATGTTGTGGTTATTTAAAAAGTAAATGTTTCTGATTGATTGTACTTCTTATCTGTAGGGGCCAAGAGCAGGCTGCCCCAAAATGTGCCTTTTTGGCATACTGATTATTTTAAATAGGAGTTACTTAAGAGACAGCCCATACAAGAAGCACACTGGGACCCTCTTCTGTTCCGCCTTCAAGCAGGACATAAATCTCCATATGAAAGGCTTCCTCGCTGTACCAGGATAGACAGACATCCTTGTCACCAGGAATAGAAAATTTAGAGCCAAGAAGGCTATATAAACAAACCCTGTTACTTCAGTAGTTTACTGCCCCAGCCCAAATACTGTTTAGAATTCCTTACTAATTGAAGCTCCCAAAGTTATTTTCCTTGTCCTGTCAATTCCTCACATATTTATAGTCTTAAATATAAAAATGGCCTGTCTTGGTCATCTGTTTAGGTCTCAATTTTATTTTGGGGGCTCCATGTGCATGTAATAAAATTTCGATTTTTTTCCTCCTTGTTAATCTGTTTCATGTAAATTTAATTCTTAGTCCGGCTGGAAGACCTTGCAAGAATTTTTCCTTTCTTTCATATCCTTGCTCTTTCTGTTAGTCTGTCTGCCTTTGACTTTGGACCTGCAACCCCCTTTCTCTGTTTTTCTTGCAATCGAATATTTGTCACCTTTCCATTTTTGGTCCTTCTGTCAAGTGCCTTTGCTCTGTGGCATTCTATTATCTCTTACACTCCCCAGCGGTGTTTTAAGTGTGTTGTCACTAAGAAATTTCTCCAGTCAGTCATCTCAATGGCATAACCCAGTATCTGGCTCATAACATGCTCTCGATATTTATTCATCAGATAAAAACATCAAGAAAGAACATCATCAAATGCTCCCAAGAGCTGTTCTCCACTGTCCTCATCTGGATATTTCCACCTTGATTCTAACAAGCCTTAGGTAGTAGAAGAAACGTTTGCCTTAACTGATTGACAACCATCAGAGGTGAAGAACTCACACAAACATTTCCAACACCAGCATCTGCTTCCTGAATTGCACAAGGAAAGCCAACATGGACACTTCACGGCAGCTGCTGGGTCATCATCAAGGTCATGGTTAGTGGCATTGCTATGTCACAACTGGGGAGTTTCCAGTGGTACAAGAGCAGTTATAGCAAAAAGAATCATATGGCTTATCAATTGTTTCATTAATGAATAAGTACAGCTGCAAATAACAGAAAAGACAACCACAGTACTTTAAAAACTAAGAGATTACTTGTCTTCATAAGAGCAAATCTACCATTAGGTGACTCGGGGCCAATGCAATGGTTCAACGAGCCCAGCTCTTCTGTCATTCTGTTTTGCCATCCTTAGGGTATGCCTCAATGCCTGTAGCCTCATGGTTACAGGATGGCTGCTCCAGCTTCATCTTTGTGTCTCAGAGAGAAAACAAATGGAAAGAACAGAAAGAGAAGAAATGATACCAAAAGACTTCCATTTACTTTTCACTAAGTCACGTGATTACCATGGACTCCAAGCTTTAAGGAATTAAAAACCATAGAATCTCTGAAGTAAGCACAGGCAAGAGAGACAGTAGATGGAAATGGAAGTTGAGACCACATCCCCCAATGTTACTTAACATTAACATTAGAGCAACAGAGAGTATTACTATCACAAATGACTATCTAGTGTACCTAGTAGATTCTTAAGTTGCTATTAAAAATGTTATCAATGGAGGCTGCATAATGGGCAAGTCCTGTAACAGAAGGGAAGTACTTTTGAATATATATGAATATTGCAACTTTAAAAATAGATTTAGGCGCAGAGACCAAGATTTGAAAGAGATACTTAAGAAAAAAATAGTCCTATATGCAGATAGTGGGATTATAGATAATTATTTCTTGTAAAAACAAATCGTTCTAAGGGCACCTGGGTGGCTCAGTGTGTTGAGCATCTGACTCTTGCTTTCAGCTCAGGTAGTGATCTCAGGGTCATGAGACTGAGCCCCGCATCCAGCTCCGCGCTCAGCAGGGCGTCTGCTTGCGATTCTCTCTCTCTCACTCCCTCTGTCCCTCCCCCGCTCAGGCTCTTTCTCTCCAGTAAATAAAAAATCTTTTAAAATAAATAAATTCAATAAAAACAGATTATTCTAGTCTTGTAATGATGCTTTTACAAACACAAAGGACTTTAAAATGATTTTATATACTTAAAAAATAACAAAAGCCATTTTCATAGACTATAAAAGACACTCCTGTTTTGTAAAGCATCATTTTGGTGAGGAAATGGCCGTAAAAAAATGATGATCAACATTCACTGAAAGGCAATGTGAGTTTCCAATGACGGTAAGAGCAAACGACTCTCAGAGACCCCGTGGCATGTTACATCAATCACATCTACCCATCTTTCGAGTTCTCTAGGACAATTTCTTTGGTCCTTTGTGATTCTGGCTTCTCTGAGAAAATCAACTTCCTGGCAGAACTGTATAGAGAAGACAGCAAGGGTGCAGGCAGAAATGAGTGGGTACACATGGAAAGCAAAGATGCCAGGCTTCGCATCCATTAGGAAGGGGTTAGCTTGGGACAGAACAGGGAGAGCAGAGTGCCTCAAGACTAATGACCTGGCAGGTATCATTTTGAGGGGAAAGGAAGAGAAGTTTCTTATGCCAACTCTAATGATGCATGGGCTGGCTGGAGAGGCTGTTCACTTTTTAGCCACTGGATTTTCTACAAGGTGAATGTCTTTCTGGTAGTCTTTCCCAGGCTGGCCTGATGCTTCTTCAGTGCTGAGTGGAAAATTTCTTCATTGACCAGAAAAGTGTGAAAAATAGTGATTGCTATCTAATGTGTAATCTAATGTGATTGGGGCACCTGTGTGGCTCAGGCAGTTGAGCAGAATCTGCCTTCGGCTCAGGTCATGATTCCAGGGTCCTGGGATGGGGCCCCATGTCAGGCTCCCTGCTCTGCAGGGATTCTGCTTCTCCCCCTCCCTAAACCTTCCCCCTGCTCATGCTCTCTCGTGCTCTCACTCTCTCTCTCTCAAATAAAATCTTAAAAAAAAAATTTAATGTGAGTCAAATGGTTACTTTTCTTTTTTTGTAGGAAATGAAACAAGTAAAGAGATAGAGGGATGGTTCATATTAGTGTCCATATTTCAGAAGGAAATAGACTTATAGGTATAGAAAAATTGATATGCTTGAGGATGGAGACATCAATTCATAGCATCTCCTGTGCTAGATAAATGTACTCTTTATTTTATTTATTTATTTTATTTTTTAAAAGATTTTATTTATTTATTTGAGAGAGAGAGAGAGCAAACATGAGTAGGGGGCAAGAGAGAGAGAGAAGCAGGCTCCCCGCTGAGCAGGAGTCCAATGTGGGGCTCGATCCCAGGATGTTGGGATCATGATCTGAGCCAAAGGCAGATGCTTAACCAACTGAGCCACCTAGGCGCCCCTAAGTGTACTTTTTAATACATGGGTATAACAGTGGTACATTAACAACGATGTATAGAAAAACCAGCTGCACTACAGCAGGGATTGCAGGAAGTGTTGGTATTAGCTGCAACTGCTCAGCGGTGCCGAACCGTGTTTCCTGAATCCTTGTGGTCACTCTCTGCCTTCACTCTACTCACCAAAGCCAGGCTTGGAGCTCTTTCAAGAAGGATCGTCTCACTTTCATGAGTGAATTCTTCCCACATTCTTCTTTTTAATTCCTGTAAATGTGTCTGCTATGTGCCCGTTCACTTTGGTGTCACCTTCAGAGAAGAATAAAGCTGCTAGCCGGCAGCCTCCAATTTAAAATTATTATTATTCAGATTTAAGAACAGGGTATAAAAGCACTTGCAGAATGAAAGCAACAGAATGAGAAGGATTCTAGCATGTACCATGATCATCTGCACCAAAAGGAGAGCACAGTGTTCTGTGGGGAGATGCTAAGTCAGTACTGTATGGGATTTGGAGGCAGCTCCAGGGTACTCTGTAACCATGCTGGTATCAGAATTAACCACCTCGAAGCTAAGAATGAAAGGAACTTCATTGGAAAAAAGTGAAGTGTGATTGCAGAGAATTCAGGAAACAAGACAAATCGTATACGTGACTAGGTACCCAGAGAAAGTTTGGCAAATACATTTTGTAGAATTTTAGAAGTACAAGACCTTTAAGGATGATGAAGTTCAAACCTTTAATTTCATGGATGAGGAGAGATTACAAGTTTTGCCCAGGGTCAGTGGCAGTGCCAGAGATAGAGTACTGGTCAACCAGCTTCCCAGGCTAATTTCCTTCTCGTTGCACCAGGGCCATGTGGAAGGTGGTGCTTATTAGTAAGAGGCAATTATAAGCATGAAGATTTGCTGGTCAGCTTGCCCACAGAACTGCCTACTGCTTTTTCTCCAGGTTTGTGGCCCATCTCCCTCAGAAATGGATTCTCTTCTGATTAAATCTCACTGACAAAAACAGGAGGCTATGCCAAGAGCCATAGTTTGCTGATTGGATTCTTTTAGAGTATTGCATTAAAATAGCATTTTTCTTGACTACAGAGTTTCTGGACACCCTCTTCAATTTTGCACCAGAAGCAAACATCTCATTGTCCCCACCCTAGGCCCAGCCCCACCCAGACTTAACCATGAAGAAGTACTAACTAAACTAGCTCTTATTGAACAATCTTCTACCTGGCGTCTGGTAAGGTATGGAAACTTACCTAACCACAGAAAATTTAAGTCACCTTCCTCTTGTTCTTCTTGCCAGATTTCTTGCATGAATTGGAATGATTTTATTCCCTAAATTTAATGCTTAACATTCTCCAATGATGGTATACCAGCCAGGAAAATATTGCCCATTGACTTTAAGATTTTAAAATAGTTGCAAATAGAGTAAAACTAACTTTAATAAGTCACAGAAGGGAGGGTGGGGTTAGCCAGAAAGCAAAGATGGGAGGAGGATTTTTCTTAAACCTCCATGAAAAGATCCAATTACAGCCAAGATTCACCAGGTGGTAGCAGCAGAAATGGGGAGAAGTCATCAGGTTTTGGATATATTTAGATATACAGCCAAAAGAACACCCTAATGGATTAAATATAGGATATGGGGGACAGAATAGAGTTGGCACTGAGTCCAGGGTTTTAGTTTGAGCAACTGGAAAGATGGAATTGCCATCCACTGAAATGGGGAAGTCTGAGACAGGGGCAGATTTGAGAAGAAAGATCAAGAGTTCAGTTTTGGACTTATTAAATTTGAAATGTCAATCAGATAACCAAGTGCAAATGTTAATTAGGCAGCTGTATATAAAATTATATAGTAACAACACAGTAATAGAATTTCTTGAGTGCCAGGTATGCTTCTAAGTAATTTATGTGCATTAGTGTTATCTTACTATCCCTATTTTGTAAATGAGGTCAGAGAGGCTAAGTGCTTCAGTCTCTTGGGGCTGCTATCACAAAAATACCATACACTGTGTGACTTAAACATCAAACAATTATTTTTCACAGTTCTGTAGACTGAGAAGTCCCAGATAAAGGAATCAGCAGATTCGGTGTCTGGTGAAAGCTTGCTTCCTGCTTCATAGATGTCATCTTTCTCCCTGTGTCCTCACATGACAGAAGAGGTGAGGGAGCTCTCTGGGGTCTTTTTCATAAGGGCACTAAGCCATTCATGAAGACTCTATCCTCACGGGGGACTCTATCCTCAGGACCCAAAAAGTCCCAAAAGCTCACCTCCAGATACCATCCTATTGGGATGAATTTGGGGACACACACAACCAGTCCATAGCATTAAGTAAGTTGGCATAGGTCAGGGGGTGGTACACTATGGCCCATGAACTAAATCCAGCCTAACATCTGTTCTTTTTGTTTTTGTTTAAATAAAGTTTTACTGGAATACAGGCATGTTCATTTGCTAATGCAGTGCCTGTGGTTGCTTTCATGTTACAGTGGTAGGATTGAGTAGATGTAATAAAGGCCACATGGTCATAGAGCCAAACTATTTACTATTAACCCTTAATGGAAAGAAATTGTCAACTTCTTTCCTAGGTGACCTGAGAACAGACATCGCCGAGCCACCATGCTCTACTTTCTCTCAGTAATATGTGACCTCTTCTAATATTTACTATAAAACTCAACTTTATTTTTTCCTTTTCTGGAAGCCCTTGGACCCACAGTTTTGCTACAAATACCAAGCCTTCTTATCCTGGAGGTAGAATAAGCACATTATCTGTGAATAATGGTTAGGGACCCAGATCTAGGAAACCAAAGCACTTTGAGGTATCTAGTGTATACTTTTTTGGGGATAAGAGCCTTATGAGGGCTTCAGTGTAAATGGTAGAAAGGGAACATTGGTGGAAGCCCAAGGAAGAGAAGTGCCAAACAGTGGGTGTGGAAATCTTAAGACCCAGGCTCTAGAGGAGGATTTCAATGTAGAAAGTGCCAGGTATGTAGACCAGAGCAAAAAATGCTACAATGGGTACTGTTTTCCCACCTCAGAGTATGAGAGAGTCATCAATCTGAGGTTCCAATTAGAGTAAAATGGAGTAAAACTGGCTAGCTGCCTTTGGGTAAGTCACATTGTACCCATTCCATACCCAGAGCCCCCACAAGCCAGTTCTTTAGTCATAATGTATGTAGGCCAACATCTTGCCCAAGCTTTGCATCATTGAAGGCCATAGCTTTTGGCTGCTCAATGAGAGTTTCCTCCCTGACCCATGTCAAGACATCTGAAAGCGCAAAAGGGGCCCAGGGATACTGGGAGGATTATGGTTGTAGGGTAGTTTCTCCTAAAATTTGGGCTTGAATTGAGCAAGATAAAAACACCCCAAACTGATGTTGGGATTGGAAAATTTTCATACAAGTGGATTAAATGAAATTAAAGGATCATTTAAATAAACTGCGTATTAAAGTGCATGGTACGTGGTAGGTGCTTAGTAAATGGTGGGTTGATAATGATTATAATGGAGGAAAAAACAGAAAAGGCACTGCTGCCTGGGCTTGTAGAGAGGAGACAGGATACACTGTCTCTAGACAGTGTATTTTAGAGAATCTCTAGAATGCTTTAACTGATAAATAAGAGACATTGGTAGCTATCACACTCATTTTGGGAATGCCAAGACATCTGCTAAAGAGATTGAAATTAATTTGTTTGCCTTTACCCTCAGGGCAGATAAGGATTCCCATATTTATTCTACCCATTTGTTCAGCAAACCCTTTGGTGCGTGGATTTGGTCCACAGTGAAAAGATACATTTTAGCCCAACCTTCTGGAAACAGTGGATTATAGATGACAAGTTTCCACACCAGCAGTCTGTCTATTATAGAATAAATCTTTGGTATCAATGATAGCTTCATTCTTTAAGCCAGGAGTAGAGTTTGTATCCAAGGCTGTACTGTTATTGGCAGCATTGAAGAGTGTCAAGACTAGACCCTCCTGGCTCTTTATAGCTTGTGGTGCACCTCAAGGCCAGTATTTCCTCTACAGCTGCCAGGGCTACTGGGCTGCAGACTTTGGGGCTGGGTTTGCTAGGAGTAAATCATTAGCAAGTATAAAGTGGATGATCAGCAGCTCTACCACCAATGCCAAACAGATTGGTTGGGTTATGAAGGCTTTGAGGGAGGATACAGCTGTCAAGGCTCTGTAGAGGCTACCAAGGGATAAATAAAAACCTTCCTGATCACATCTCAAATGCAACCAGCACTGTTCTTTCTTCTGATCTCATTTTTCCATGTCACACAAGATAGGAGTTTCTTTACTCTGACCACCAGCTGAAGTGGAAATCAACAAGAACCTCGTTACACTCTTCCCCAATCCCCCTAGAACAGCAGGAATGATTTTTTTTTTCCCCAAGCAGTCTTTTTTTTTTTGCGACTCAAATCCAAATTCCATTCAATTCAGCTTGACAAGTATTTAGAAAGCATTTTTCAAAGCTTCTAGAACTTTGTTGGCCACTGTTGGGGACCAGGATTGTCCAAGGTATGGGGATTGATGTGATAAATGCATTAAATGCTTCCTGCTAAAGAAAAATTCAGGTTTATGCCTCTTATATTGCTCAAAATTATGAGGAAATGTGTAAGAGTTGCCAGGCATTCTGTCTTCACCCAAGACTCCCAAGGGATGGCTGTAAGTTGGTCAATATTTTGAAACATACTTGACATACGTGATTGTGTCATTTCACTTAATGGCGAACGGGCACTAGGATATTGTTTTTTATGAATCTGACATTCTGTTTGTACCTCCATTATTGTTCTTACAATATTGTTTCGCAATTCTTTCCCCTTCAGCTTTGAGTATAGGAAACCTAATAATCATCTTAATTAGCCCTGATACATGACACAGAGCCTGGTCCAGAAGAGACAGTTATTAAATGCTAAAGAATTAAATAAAAACTAATGAATCATCAAACCTTGCATCAGAAACCAGGGATGTACTGTATGGTGACTAACATAATGTAATAAAAAAAACTTTTTAAAAAAAAGTATTAAATAAAAAGACAAATGAATAAGTAAATGCCAAAAGTAGAGGGCTGAAAAAAATTCTCCAAATTGGATAATTTGGGCAAAAATCTGTTTCTTTGAGTGATTCCCCCAAAGATGACAGCCAAATATATCTAATATCCTAATCCCAGAACCTGTGAATATGGTATTTTACATGGCATGGGTACTTTGCTGATGTTAAGTTAAGGGTGGGGAGATTATCCTTGATTATCTGGGAGAGGGGGTGTTGTAACCACAAGGGTCCTTGTAAAAGAGAGGCAAGAGATCAGAAAAGTAGTACGAAATACAACAACGGAAGTAAGAAGTTGGGATGATGTAAGAAAGGGGTCAGGGACTAAAAGAAGCTGAAAAAGACAAAGAAGCAGATTCTCCCCTCAAAGTCTCCAGAAGGAATCAAACCAGCTAACACTTTGATTTCAGTCCCTTAACACTCATATTGGACTTCCCCAGCCCTTCCGAACTATAGGAGACTATATCGGTGCTATTTTTAAGCACCAGCTTTGTAATAATTTGTTGCAGCAACAATAAGAAATGAATACACATTTTGGTGTCTGGAAATGCTGCTGTAACAAATAACTAAAAATGTGGATGTGACTTTGGAATTGGGTAATGATTAGAGGATTAAGGAAGTCCGAGATGTGTGAAAGAAAAAGCCTAGATTCCTTCAGACTATTGGTTCAAATATGGACACTATAATGCTGCTTGTGAGGGCTCAGAAGGAAGTAAGCCCCTATCATTTTAGAGAACATTTAAATTATCATAAAAAAAACGGTTGATGGAAATATGGACATTAAAGGGGCCGCTGCTAAAGGCACAGAAATACAGAGTAACGTGTTATGGAAAGCTGAGAGAAAGGGCACCCCTGTTATTTAGTGGCAGGAAGCATAGCTGAATTGTGTCACAGAGTTGAGTGGAGAGCAGAACTGATGGACAATGGACTCGGATATTTAGATGAGGAGATTTCCAAGCAAAGCGTTAAAGATGCAACCTGGTCCTCTTTGCTGCCTATGGTAAGATGTGAGAAAGAAAGAGATAATTTGAGAGAGGAACCGTGATGCAAAAAGGACTTGGTAGAAATGTGTATTTAGCCTTAACCAGATGGCAAAAGATACCAAAATGAAGAGATTCTCTGTCAGGAAGGTGTGCTCTGGAGAGAAATCTAAGGGTGATTCTCTGGAGCCTTTCCCTAGATTCTTAGAAGAGACAAAAAGTCACAGTACTCATTCACAGAGAAGGCTGTTTGAAGTGATGAGCCATGTGACTCATGGGTCCCCTCAGCTATCTTAGCAGAGGACAAAAATAGAGATATGATCTAGAAAAGACCAGTGGAGAAACTTTTTTGTCTAATGGAATGAATCCCTGAGCTAACAGGAGACCCACAAGACTTTGGACTCCCAAAAATTTGTAGGCAGGAAACAGACTGATAAACTACACAGCTTCAAACTCATAGTACCTTCAATGAAAAAGGAAGGATGATTCTGTGGGGCAGAAGGACAAAACTTTGAGCCCAGAGGGTGGACCCATGGACCACAGAAGAATCAGCTATTTAAGGGCTTTAAAACCTAATGGAGTTTGCCCACTTGAATTTCAAAATTGCTCGGGACCTCCTTTTTTCTCATTTTCTCCTTTGGGGGATGGGGATACATATAACTGCTATCCAATGCTTGTACCATCATATTTTTGGAGCAGATAATTTGAGTCTTCAGTGTTATAGGTACACAGATGGAGAGGAATTCTGTGCCAGGTTGAAATCTATCTAGAGTCTCATTCACAACCAATTTGGATGATTTAATGATGAGATTTGGGACTTTAGAACTAATGAGATTTAGATCAGATTTTGAACCTGACTTGATACTCTAATGGGTTGGGACTTGTGGGGACCGAGGGATGGGCTGAATTCATATTGTATGTGAGAAAGACACAAATCATTGTTACAGCTGCAATAGGAAACTAATACATTGAGTTATTAAGACATTTCCGAAAAGACTGAATTTTCTTGTTCGTTTGCTTTTTGCTGTTTCCAGTAACAAATATTTGAAAGTCAGTGTGGATAATTCGGGAAGTAATTCCCTTTCCCTTAGTTATCCTTGAAATTGAATGTTGGCTCTGGACTAAAGTATTCACAGAATTATGTTCTTTATTGTGTAGACCTGCGTGTGTGTGTGTGTGTATCTGTGTGTGTGTCTGCCTGTCTGTCTTTCTGTCTAAGAAGTCAGTTTTCAATGAAATTTTTTTTAAGATTCATTTATTTATTTTAGAGAGAGAGAGCATGAGTGGGAGGGGCGGAGGGAGAGGGAGACTCTCAAGCAGACTCTGAGCTGAGCACAGGGCTTGACCCGGGGCTTGATCTCATGACCCTGAGATCACCATCTGAGCCAAAACCAAGAGTTGGTCACTTAGCTGACTGTGCCACCCAGGTGACCCTATTCTGACATTCAAATTGGATGTAAAAGTGTCAGGAAATCAACCCATTGGTTTCTTCCCTTTGGGTTAAGATACAGTCCCTGCCAAACCATTGCCAAGGTTTCATGACACACTACCTACTCATTTTTTGTTTTTTATCAGTCAGCCACATTTCTCCTTAGCCTTAGTTTCCCAGTCACACATACTGAATGATAGCTTCAATTATTGTTTGCTTGACTAATTGCCATATATCCTCAACACAAAGGAACCTTCCAAGAAATGTCAATGTTTTCGATTTTACGCCAAGAAAATGAAACCTAATAGAGACTCCTCCTCTTGGTAACTAAGAGAAAAGCCCTATTGTTTGTTCAGGCCTGACATATTACTACGTGTTTAAGCTGATAATTTGTTAAACTGTCATTGTTTGGAAACACTTATAAAGAAACAAGGCAATCCATAAATGAATACTGAAAATACCACACTCTATATTCCAAAGTGCTATTGACTATTTTATCGTGAAGTATTATAACTCACTTACATAGAAAAATATTTAGGGCCCTTCTGAGAGCAATAAAAATGACAGTGACCACCTAATATTTAAATCCAAGATACTAGGCCTGGTCCAGTTTCCTGAACTTGCAGGGAATTTAATGAAAATTTTCTGAATAATGAATTGTTGCTACAATCCATTCAATGAGAGAAAAAATAATACATCAACCAATCTGTGTCAACTAGCTAAACAGCAAACTTAATGGTGTTTTATTCTTCCTTCTCACTCAGGAGTTATGCTGTGTTTATAGAGACAACATACCTCTGGTCAAACAAAAATTTAAAAAAGGGACCCTGCCTTCAGAGGCCCACAGGCCTCAGAACCTCACACCATTTCTGACAGCTGGCTGGTGAGTCAGTAGCCCTCACGAGGTAACTTCCGAGAAAAAGGGGAAGAGGAACATTTTTCTTAGCCACTGGGGATCCTATTAGTTTGTGTAGAAGTAGAAAAGCATCCAAAGTTTATCTTTTTTTTATTTTTTAAGAGCAGTCCAGCTTTTTGAGAAAGCAGACCACCATCACCATTAAAAAAGTTTCGTATGCTACAATATGTGTAGAATAATGATCTTTCAAGGAAGAGAAGAAAAAAGAGGATTACGCCTCCTGTTGGAGCCTCTTGCCTTTCTTGTCTTGTACCCCCAACTGTCAATTACAAAAAGAGGTGGAAGAAGAGCTCATGGCCACATACCTCTTCTCATCCATCGCCACCCATCCTTGCTTGGACATCTCGCGCTGTGAAATATCCACTAGACACGGTCTGCTCCAAAATATAAGCCCCAGCCCAAACCATTCTACTGACGTAGAGCCCCCCAAGGGTTTACTGACAAGATCCACCTGGGTGTGGCACACATTTCTCAGATCTCCCAGGCCCAAAATTGAAATTGGCTTTCTTTTCTTCCTACAAACCTACTTGCCTCTGGCGCTTGTCGTCTTGTTGACTAACACAACCATCTACACAGTCACCCAAACCAGAAACCTGGACATCAGAGAAACCTCCTCTCCCTCTCCCTTACCTTTCACATCTGATCATCGCTGAGATCTGTTCATTCCATATGTGAGGCGTATCTTAAATCCATACTTCCTGCTCCATTCCCTGGGCTGCTGCCAATGATAAGCCCTGGAAATCTCTCCTTCAAACTAGCTCCCTAGCACTAAAAGATTATATTGAGGGGTGCCTGGATGGCCCACTCAGTTGAGCGTCCAACTCTTGGTTCCTGCTCAGGTCATGATCTCAGGGTCCTGCGATGGAGCCCTGCACTGGGCTCCGTGCTCAGTGGGGAGTCTGCTTGAAGATTCTCTCCCTCTGCCCCTCCCTCCGTATGCTTATGCTCTCTCTCTCTCTTTCAAATAAATAAATCTTAAAAAAAAAAAAAGAAGAAGAAAGATTACATTGACCTGTGGGCTTTCCAGCTCTTCTCTACCATTCGTACAGCCATCAAAATTGATTTTTAAAATTAGAATTTTAGGGGATGTAAGTAAAATTCAAATACAGTCTCTTTACAAAGAAAAAACAAAAAGAAAACAAATATAGAAGTACACATAATAAGGTCCTTTACATTTCCTCACCTCATGCTCATCTCAGAAGTAACCATTAATAACACTAATTAGTGTCCTTTCAGACCTTTTTCTATACATTCATGTAAAGATGCACTTGTACACATAATCATTGCTATTTAAATATATTGGAGTTATAATTCTTTAATTTATAACTTGGTGTGTTAACAATGTCTTGGAGATCATTTTATGTTAGTATATATAATAATATCTACCATTTATATAGCAATTATTATGGGTTAAAAACTTCTAAGTGTTGGGACGCCTGGGTGGCACAGCGGTTGGGTGTCTGCCTTCAGCTCAGGGCGTGATCCCAGCATTATGGGATCGAGCCCCACATCAGGCTCCTCCGCTATGAGCCTGCTTCTTCCTCTCCCACTCCCCCTGCTTGTGTTCCCTCTCTCGCTGGCTGTCTCTATCTCTGTCGAATAAATAAATAAAATCTTAAAAAAAAAAAACTTCTAAGTGTTTGATATGTATTATCTCACCTAATTATCACAGTATCTTTGTGTAGTTAGAACTATTAATATATCTTTTATTTACACATCAGAAAATAGAGCGACTAATTGCCGATAAAATAGAGAACTAAAAATAACAGAATGATGTAGTTAGGTTGCAGAATATAAAGTCAATTTAGATTTCTACATACTAGCAACAAATAATCAGAAAACATTAAAATATACAATATAATGAACAAATCAAGTAGCTAAGAATAAACATAGCATGTTGTACACTAAAAACTATAAAACATAATTGTGAGAAATTTAAAAATACCTAAGTAAACAGAGAGATAAGTCATGTTCCTGGAAGATTCAATTTTGTAAAAAACAAACAAACAAACAAAAAAACCTCCACAAATTGATCTACAGAATCAATATAGTTTCCGTTAAAATCCCACCAGGTGTGAGTGTATGTGTGTCTCTGTGTAAATTGCTATGATAGTTTTATTTTATTTTTTTTTAATTTTATTTATTTATTTTAGAGCGAGAAAGAGACAGCGCAAGCATCGGGAGGGGCCAAGGAAAGGGGAAAGAGGGAATCCAAGCAGACTCCTCGCTGAGTGTGGAGCCCATCACAGGGCTTATCTCACAGTCCTGAGATCATGACCCGAGACAAAATCAAGAGTCCAATGCTTAACCGACTGAGCCACCCAGATGCCCCAACTTGACAATTTTAAAGTTTATATACAAATACAGAGGGCCAAGACTAAAGAAGCTCAGTGGCTGGAGAATCCCTACAGTCAAATATCAAATTTATTGTAAAAGAGTAGGTATCAAAACAGATGTCACGGGACGTGGAGCTCAGCAATGGACGCGTACTTCTACAGTCACTGGATTTAGGGAAAGGGTGCTACCACCGAGGAAGTGGGAAAGGAGGGTCTCTTCACTAAATGGTACCGGAACAATAGAATACCCCATGAGAAAATGAAGTCTTGACAATATCGTATACCACACACACACACCCCCCAATTAGATTACCTAGATTAAAATAAGAAAAGTAAAACAATAAAGTTTCTAGAAGAAAACATAGGAAGATGTCTATACAGCCCTGTGTTAGGCAAGGATATTTTAAGCAAGTCACAAGAATAGCTAAAACCATAAAGGAGAAAAATGGATAAATTATTCTAGGTTAAAATGGAGAAGTTCTCTTGCTCAAAAGATACCATTTAAGGCAGTGAAAGGGAAAGCCTTTGAGGGGCAATGATATTTTCCATGCACATATGTGATGAAAGATTTGCATCTAGAATATATATTTTTTTAATTGATAAGAGAAAGCAGGTGAGTTAAAAGACTTATACATATCACAAAAAAATCATCCAAATGGCCAGTAGGTATATATAAAGGGCTCAATATCATTAATTATAAACAAATGAAAATTAAAACAAAACGAGGTACTAGTACACACCTGTAATGAATGAGACTGTGAACACCAAATGTTGGGGAGCAGTATATTACAGCTATGCTGTTGAGAATTTAAATTGGGGCACCAGTTTAGAAAAATGTTTGAATGTGTTCACGCCCTGTGATCCAGCAATTGTATCTCAAAAGGCATGTCAAAGAATGTTCTAGAGCCATTTATAGAAAACAGAAGTTACAGGCTCTTAGAATCTGGTGGAAATAGCTCCCCAAATTATTTGAGCTTGATGCCTATTTAGGGAAANCAACTCCCTTTTAATTTTCTCTTATTTAAGAAATAGCCAGAACTGAAAACCACTCAAATGTCTATTAAAAATAGAAGGAATTGGGGCACCAGGGTGGCTCAGTCAGTAAATGCCCAACTCTGGGTTTCAGCTGAGATCATGATCTCAGGGTCATGAGATCAAGCCCCATATCAGGCTCTGATCTCAGCTTGTAGTCTGCTTGAAATTCTCTCTCCTTCTCCCTCTCCTCCACCCCCTCCCCCACTACCACTGGCACATGCTCACTCTCTCTCAAATCAATAAATAAATCTTTTTTAAAAAGTGGAAGGAATAAATACATTGTGGCATATTCACACAATGCCATACTATACACTACTAAAAACTAACAAAGTATAACTACATTCTATAACATGGACAAATCCTTACGCCTTAAGAATAAAAGCCAGACACGAGGCTATATACCATATGATTCAGTTTATATAAATTTTAAAAATGCAAAACTAGTCTATGGCTGCACAGGCAGAATAATGGTTACATTAACATAGTTTCCCTCAAGGACAACGGAGGGAACTTCTGATATTTGATAATATTGTGTTATTTTTTCTGAGTACTGCTTTTATTTGTATTTATTTTTGTGACAATCTATCTTACAAGGGTTTTGTGCACATTTTATAGGTATGTGATACTCTGATAAAATTAAATTTTGAAACATAAGAGAATGGAATTAATATGCTAACAAATTTGAAAACACATCAAAATGAACAAATTTTTAAAAACTTAACTTTTCAATATTGGCTAAAGAAAAAATTAAACTAATACCTACGCGTTCACTTTTCATTTGTGATATCAGAGTTATATTATGTTTATAGAACAATTTGGGAAGATTTTCATATTTGCCATTAATTTCTGTATCTTGGTGCATCTTCTATAAAATAGAAATTAGAGGTTCTTGAAAATCGGGCAAAACAAAAGATATTATTTTGACCTGATGCAGATTTGGGGGTAGATATTTGACTACCTCTAATTTTCTTCTCTTCAGATATCCCATCTCTAATTTATGCAGGGTTTTTTTACATTTTTGAAGTTAATCAGGAGATTTGAATTTCCCTAGAGACTTGCCTACACTCGTGTTCACATTTATTTAGCTACACCATTATTGCTGGGTAACTAGTTGGTTTACACTTGAAAGGAAGGGGAGAGTTTCCTCTATGGAAGTAACCTTGACTGCTGGAGCCACACTCCACAGGAGAAGCACGTTTAAAAAAAAAAGCATTTTTACATTTTTAAGGGGCATGTGATGAAGGTCAAGCAGTCAAGGTCAAGTCCTTTGGTAAGATGAAGAATGAGAGAAATAGGCCAAAAAGGTAGAAGAAAACATGAAAGTGTGTCATGAGATCCTTCCACTTTATTTTCAACTTTTCACTAAAGTGTCTAAAGTTAGAAAATTCGGAGTACGATTCAGTTCCTCATGGGTAATAGCAATAGGACTTACACTTGTCTGCTGGCCGGCATAGGTCTGAAACAATACGTGTGCACTGATGCATGAATGCGAAGTCAGAAAAAAATGAGGAAAGAAGTCATAGAAATTATTGGAAGGATTCTGGACTTAAATTGCAATGGTGACTAATCAGGCTTAACACGTGCAGGAGGGCCGCAGCAGATGTTTTGACTGCATTTGTATGCCTGGTTCTTACCACAGTAGTTGGTGCAATGTGTATGTGTGTTAAATTGAATCACTGCTTGGAAATTGAGTATGAGAGAGCATTCCACCCTCCCTTACAGCGATCGGTGGATTTTGGAAAAAATCCAAGAAAACACTGTTAGATCTCGGCTTTAAGCATGGCACAGGCTTCTGATAAGCTAACGGAGTGACCCAAGACCTACACGGTACACCCCACCATCACCTCAAGCTCCAAGAAAGAGAAGAGAATCTGGGAGAAGGGACATTAAGGCAGAGAGATTTCTTATTAAGATTTAAGGGTTCTTCCAAGGAGTATATTGGTGTAGAAAAGAAATTCAGCTTGCATACCTAACTTTTCACCAGACATTTTCTTTTCTTTTCTTTTCTTTTTTAAGATTTATTTATTTATTTTTAGAGGGAGAGAGAGTAGGCGCAGGGGAAGGGACAGAGAGAGAGGGAGAAAGAATCTCAGACTCCCGCTGAACACCAAGCCCAAGACTCAATCTCATGACTCTGAGATCATGACCTGAGCTGAAATCAAGAGTCAGTCACTTGGCCAACTGAGCCACCTAGGTGTCCACCACCAAACATTTTCTTAAGATGTCTTCTGCCCTCTTTTCTTCAGCTTGGCTATTTATGTGTCCGCTCATTTTTCTAGCTAATTTCAAACATGGTAGAATGTGATTAACCATTAAGACAGGCATATAAATATGATAAAATATGTATTTTTAGCTCATCCTTGGGTTACACCAGAGACAAAGACAAGCAAAATGATTCTCTAAACTCTTGGGCCCCCCTTTTTTTTCCTTTCAATGAAATAAACTTCTCATCATGTGAATTTTAGGGTACAAAAATGTGTTCTCCTTTGCTTCAGCCTCCACTTTGGATGCCATAACTAAATGCTTTTCTCCAAAAGAATTATGAGCTAATCTATCTGATTTTGAAGTCGAAATAAATAATTTCATTTGTCCCCCTCCCCCACTTAAGGATTGAAAGTTATCTGTAGAAGGCTTCACTGGACATTCAATATGCTAATGTGCAGCCTACATATTTATTTCTACAAGGAACGTATTCTCCACCTTATTGTTACCTGGAGATAGAATAGAAAGGGAAGAGCTTATAAGTGTGGACCAGGAAGACTACCAAGGCAGGGCTGTCAGTGACTTGTGGTGGTGTCAGTGGTTCTGTTGGAAGTCACAAGTCATGGTAGGTGGTTCCTGCCCGTCATTCTCAGGAACTCTCCTGGAATCACATGTTTACAACCCGGGTTAGAAGAGGCTTCGTATTGCATTTAGTACAAATATATTTAGATAAAGTCTCCCCGAGGGTACCCAAGGGTTGGTATATAACAGCAGGTACATTTTATTCCCAAAAGAGAACAATCAGATTTCAATGTTTGGTCCATCCAGATGGCCACATTTGAAGCAACCAGTATACGAAGAACTCTGTCAATCACACTTGAATCTAAGTCCAGATCATGAATACACAGAATGATTTAAAAGTTGTTCTGGCTGGCTATCATTGGGTAGGTAAAACTCTAGGGAAGGAGGATGGATAAATGAAGGTGAAAGATAGGCAATCCTGAAAATTTAAAATAATTGACCACTAATTGATAAATAAATAGCTCAAGGTCATATTAACACAACTTTTCTCATCCTAAAAAATGGCTTACGTAACTGACAACCTTGTTTTCATCACGAAGTGTTATATATCACATATTCATTTGTTGAACCAAACAGAATAATCAATTCTTTACTCATGAAGTTTTAGGAAAATTTGGCAATCTTGAAAATTTTTATAATGCCAATCACCTCTTAGAATGTCAAGTAAGGATAGAACACGATGGCGTGGGATCACAAATGCTAGGCGAACGTCTCCCACAACATCTGATATCTAAGAATTAGAATGCAAGCTGCAGTGCCTTCCCTTATATGTGCTTTTAATGTCACTCCGTCCGTAAAAATTTGGGTGTTTATTGCCTTTGAAGGGAGGTTAAAAATGGGGTAAGTGTGAAATCTTGTTAGTTAAGTATATTTTTTATTTCTTATACGATTCTTATTGAGACTATCTGCCAGGTGCTAGGCTGGACCTACCACCTGGAATGTCTATGAAGGCAACATTAAATCAATAAATCTTCTAAGATTCTATAAGCCAGATAAGGGCTTTTCATCTTTAACTTGACTCAGCATTGCAAAAGACTACTGAAAAGTGACTTAGGTTACTGAAACTAACATCTGTGAAAAACATCACATAAAATTATTGACCAAAAAGAGATGAGCATGAAAGAATGTGAATGTGGGACAACGTAATGTAATCAATCTAGGTCAATGACTGTTTCTTGCTCATTATAGTATCAAACATGGAGCACATGCAGAGTACCTGGTGGGTGCCCAATTACCACTTGTTAAAAGATAAATGAATTAATGAGTGAATTAATAAAATGATTATGATGTCCCTGGGCACATTCATTGTGTGATATAGGCAATGAGACTTGCACACCTCAGATTCCTGAGGGGGAGGGTGACTGGAGAAGGGCCTGGACAGGAAATACATGTATCACTCTAAAATAAAATTAAGCACGACTTTCTTTAATACAGTCCAATAAATGCGATTATTTTTCTTAAATGAAATTTAAAAGGAAATGGATGTCAAATTTAAACAATAGTATACACATGAGCAATAGAGAAAAATATGTACAAATGAAATTATAAAGAAAATAGTTAAAACAATAAGATGATGACAGTTCATCCAAGGATAATGGAAGAACCTTAGTGAAAAAAATCCTAGCAGGTCAAGGACCAACAAAGGGCTTTCACATACAGTGGCAGTAATTTTAAGTAAGTGCAGGGCTGGTCTAACCCAAAGTCTATGTTACGGTAAATGAATCATTATTGAAAGTAGAATCATTATCTACCATTTGTCAATCATTGGAACACATTAGCCAGTTGATGGATGTTAATCAAACATAAAAGAATGTATTGTGAAGCTAGCAAATTATTGTTAGCAAATTCCATTGTGGATCTCTAAAAACAAAACCAACATAAAGTCAAAAAATATCTTCAAATTGCATCTTAAAGTGTTAGGGATTTCCACTTTCAAAGTAGATGAGGAAAATCCTGTTATTCTTTCTTTCCCCTTAACAAAAACAAGCTAGGTAAGCTATAAAATCAAAGTTGTTGTTGTTGTTGTTGTTGTTTTATTGTTGTTGTTTTAATAGGTCAGAGATATAAGGATGCAAAGAAACCTAAATCAACTAATTTCTAGAATTATGACAATTTATTCTTAGGAGTGAAGCAATTCATAATCATTGTTATGCCTTCCAAAGAGGCCAGCTGATTTTATTTCTGGTGAGAGCTCTCTTCTCGGCTTGCAGATGGTTGCCTTCTCACTGTGTCCTCACAGGGTGGAAACAGAAAGAGTGGGCTTTCTGCTGTCTCTTCTTAGGACACGAATCCTATTTGATCAGAGCCCCACCCATGTGACCTTACTTAACCTTAATGACTTCCATAAACATCCTATTTCCAAATATAGTCACATTGGGGTTAGGCCTTCAACCTATGAGGATAAGGTGGGGCTGGAGACAGAAACAGTCAATCCATAATAAGTAATAATAAACATTTTCTTAAAACAAAGAAGAAGACTTAAGGGTGCCTGGGTGGCTCAGTCAGTTAAACATCTGCCTTCGGCTCAGGTCATGATCCCAGGGTCCTGGGATCGAGTCCCACATGGGGCTCCCTGCTCAGCGGAAAGTCACCTTCTCCTTCTCCCTCTGCTGCTTCCCCCTGCTTGTGTGCCCCCCCCCACTCTCTCTCAAATAAATAAACAAAAATCTTTCTTAAAAAAGGGAAGATTTGAGTTTATTGGAGACTGTTGATTTTGTTGGTTTTGTTGTAATTTTTATTTTAGATATACCCTCCCATAGAATATGAAATTAGATGAAACAAATGGGAAAAACAGTATAACTCTGCACCTGAAAAAGTACCTGGAATGAGCCGAGAGAAGTCATTTATTTTTTTGAAGTAATTCTCCCAATGCAAAACAAACCACAATTAAGGTAGCAAATGGCAGTTTATGCACCAGCCCTTAAGTTACAAATATGTGAATAATTCCAAACATTTGTAGCACTTAGAAGCATTTCATGAAATAATGTTTTAACATCTTGCCTCAAAATATAGGAGCAAAACAGCCCAAGCAACAACTAAACCAAATAATAAATTTCATTTTGAGAAATATGGAAAAACTGCAACGGCCATAATGAAAACCAATGACTTAATCAGATATTGCATTGAAACAATTCAGAGAAAGAACTCTATGGGAAGAATGTTTTGGAAGAAAAATTAATCCGAAGACACATCCAGGCTGCTCCTTACTCCTAAAATAGATCTCAATTTCAAAAAAGAAAATAGCCTCTTTTTCTAGTGTTGTATCTAAGATATTCTAGGCACATACTATAAGGCTGAAAATATGAAAAAGGAACTTGGTCCTTACCTTTCATGCTTTCCCCAGGAAATGTTTTTTTTTTTTTTCTGTTGGTAGCCAACAAAAATAAAGGCCACTTGTATACCTCGGATGTAATTAATGATAAGAAATAAATATAGGCATATATGCTGAAAACAGTATTGCTGTCAGCTAAAATTTTGATGGGCCTTTGGTATGTGTGGGCCATAAGAAATCAGTATCTTTCAAGGTATACTGTTTGCCTCTCAGTCTTAAAAACAGCAAAAGAAATTTTTTTTTTTTCCCATGAGCACAGCGACTTCTGAGTGGCCATATTTATTTGCCAGTGGACCAGTTGGATTTTCTTTCATGACTAAGGAGATGCATACAGGACATATAGGCTTTGCTCCCAAGCTTTTCACGTCTCTCTTTCCAGCAGGATCTAGGGGTTCTTGAGATTCCTCTTCACCTTTCGAAGCCTAGAGTGAGCAGCAGATAGGCATATGCTTTAGTTTCCCCAAGTAGCAAAGATTTTTAACTTGCTTCCTCTGTGTACTTTCTTCGCCCAATGTTTGTGAAGTATGTTCCTTTCCCCCTTTATTTTTATTTGACCCTGAGAACCTGCCTCAGTTTATAGGAGTTTCACCATCTTTGAGATTAAGTATTATTTTTCTGGAAATAAAAATGGGATCCACATAAGAGAAAAGAAAGTTTGCTATCAGGTTGTTTAAAATATACTTTCAAATAGTCTTGGGGAAAGTCTCATGAAAAATAATTAAAACCAGATTTGTTTGTTTGTTTCCCGTGAAACTTGGGTAGTCTCAGGATTCCTGTTCAAAGATTATCTACTTATGTAAAAAACAAACAAATAATATAAAGAAGTTTCTCATGTATTGCTATGGACTTTAATTATGTGCCAAATATATTATAATCCAGACGGCAAATTTTTAAAAATGAGTAATTTACTATGTGTAGTAGATGCTGTTGGTGTCCCACCCAAATTCCCCAGCACTGTCCACTGTAGCACAGCTGCTAGAGGTCCAACTGCACCCTTGCTTTTCTTGAAGTCTCCCCTGGCTCTTAGAGCTCACTTTGCTGCCTGTGTGGCAGGCTGAAAATGCCGAGAAATTAATGCTTTCCTGGAGCAGCCCTCCGTCAATGCGAGATTGGAATCATTGTACGATTACCCCTGCTTGCTCACACCTCAGAAGGAATAACTCTGACGTGTATTCTGCCCTGGCTCCCATGGCCCACAGAAGGATCAAGTCCCATGTACAGACAGTAGTAACTTGATTGATACTAAACACTTTATTGGCTGCCTTCCTCCTCTGACTTCTTCACTCCCCTTCTAGTATTCTCTGGGATCACCTCCCAAGCAGGGTTTTCTTCCTTAATCCCCGTCTCAGGGTTTGCTTCGGGGGGACCTGAATGAAGACATTATGGAAACATTGCTCATCCATTCTGCAATTATTCAGACATCTAATTTTCTCGAAGGGAATGAATCAGCACTTCTTGACTTCAGTGATAAAATTGACAATGTTAGTGGCTTAAGCCAAAAAGTCTTAACCAGTGAGACTATATTGCCTAAGTTTGACAACAGAGCAGATTTCATACAAATGTCAGCCTGCCATACAGAGCTAAACTTTTCATTCTGGCACTCCAAATGTCGTTATCTGTAAGTCTTTATTGGGACACCCACTAGTTTCCAGAGAAGGATTCTATCATCTCCTCCTGGGGAATTATAAGGGAGAAAAGGTTACTGAGAGTCTCACAGTATAATACGATCTCCTTGTTTTGATTTTGTTGTTTTACCTTGACTTTACCTATGCTGGGTGTCTCAGAGCCCCGGAAACTCCCTGTTCCCATTTTTCCTGTCAATAAACTTCCATTTTTTCTCAAGGAGGGGGAAAGATGCTTGTAGGAAGTAAGAGTGGTAAACATCTTATACATTAATTTAACTAATATCTCCCTTCTCAGCCCATGCCTTCGTCCATAATGCATTGGGACTTTCCAGGGTGGAGCACAGGACATTGACTTCTCCTTAGCATCCACCCTGTGTGTTTTTAGGTTGCAGCTTCCTCCGCCATGTTAGTTATTCACTCTTCCATCTGAGGCCAGGTTCCCCCTACTACTGCTCTCCTCTCCGATTCTCTTTGCCTCTGTACTCTTATTCCTTGCTTGCTTATTCCTTTTATGTAATTTTAGTGGGATTTCAAGATGGAACAGAGAGAAACACTTGGATTAAGACCACTATATTTAACAGAAGCTAGATTTTTTTTTTCAAGAAGTGCTGTCTAGGCTATCATGAGCCCCACAGTCCTTCTAGTTTTTCTAAGTGCCTGATCACAGGGGTGCCGCCAGTGCTGTGTGGAGCCTCTGTAAAGAAATTTCATTTTTATATGAAGGAAAAATAAAGAACTGAAGGAAAGATTGATTTCTGCTGCAAAATCATGTTCAAGACATAAAAGCTTTTCCCATTTCTGGAGAAGCTGGGCGTTTTTTGATCTGTAACACGTTTCGTTGAATCTGCGTGAACCTGGCATATTTGGTGCCAAAATGGTACTTTTTTACCTTAAGGGAAAAATAAAAGCATTAATAATTTGAACATCTATTCCAGCAGTGGGCCTTAGAAACAGTCGCACAGAGGACTGGACTAGATCGACTATACCGTCTTAAAATAAGTCAAACATTTAAGAAACACTAAGGGTCAAGAAGAGGGACCCAAACAGAGATTTATAGAAACTGTTCTCATTCACAAAAATTAACATGTGCCTAATGAAGCATGAGCCTAGGATGTAAAAGAGAAGAAAATCATTACCTTATAAATAGTGTAACCTGCAACCAACAGCAGCCAAGACCCAGATCCGAAGCAATGCTTTGAAGTGCTTCTTTCCCACTAACATGAAAAGTCTATCCTATTTTTAGCCAGGAATCTCACTAAAAGAACGTGGTTTTATTCTATAGCAAACAAAAGAAGACGTTGCATGTTTCAAATTTGATTCAGATTTGGCATCTCAAAAGAATAAAGAAATTGCTTCATCTGAGGGAAATAGGATTTGCAAGAGGTATAACGATTAAAACAAATTAATATCAAAATCTCAGTTATGCTTTATAGGGATTATCTACGTCACCAAATACAGAAATTTTTTTTTTTCATCAAAAGCATTGCAACTAAGATAACAAATCACTAATGTCTGGGTTTGTAGCAGGTGTTTGGTCTTTCGCCGTGACGTGGAGATATTAAGTCTATGTTAACCGTAGCTAAGTGACACCATGTGTTATACATGCCTGGGGAAGGTGGTTCATCTTGGCGTGCTTATTTTCCTTTCCAGTTCTAATTTCTTTTGGTCATTTGAACTACTTGTAGAGTATGGGAATAATACAAGGTGGCTATTGTATATGTAAAGGTTCCAAATAGTATATTCTTTATGTTTTATCAGCAACACAGTGAAGATATGCAAGAAAATATTAGGATAGGCTTTCTCTTGCCTCTCCTTTCAATTGCCCATGCTTGAACTGCAAAATTAGGGAAGTGAAAGGAAGATGCTGTGATTTACATTTTATATAAAAAGAGTCTTCAAAGATGAGCGAATAGCAATTATTTCACTGCAATACTCAGTTATGGAGTAAAATGAGGCATTAAATATTTGTGAAAAGGAGGGACAGATTCATAAGAAATAGATTTTTAAAAAGGCACCCAGGGAGGGAGTATGAGACTAAAGGGGCGGGGAATGGAGAGAGAGAGAATGCCTCTTGCAGTTTATAAATAAATGCTCTTAGTAAATCTCAGAATTTAAACAGAGAACTTGCTTAAGGAAAGTTCAGGGAAGAAAAGGCTCCTGTTGTGCCCAATTTGCTTGATTATTTAAAAATAATCTAAATTCTGCCTAGGATTCAGTAACTTTAAATGACAGAGCTTTATTAAGTAAGAAGTTTGGTATAAGTGATATGTACCCTTGAATTCTTCCATGAGTTCTTTGAAAGAAAATAAAGTTGCCAGCGACGGGTGAGGGCCATCTGGTACTTAAAGAAGCCAGTGGAAAGGACATATGCCAAGGGAAGACAACCACCGTCACTGTGACCTGGTAGGAAGTGTGTCTGCTCTCATAAGGCCACATGGCACTATCAGGAGTCCTGTAGCAGACGTATGTGCCTTGTGTAGCGTTTCAAAAGAAGTTTTCAAAAGAAGAGTGTTTTTCCCTATGGAAGACCTCAAAGTTTATCCAGCAGGTGCAATGTACCCATGCCACAAAGACCAAACAACTGCTAAAATCCATGGCAGAGAACAAATTTAGCCAGTCAAATTTAGGAAATGTAGCAGATTCATGAGCTTAAATTAAAAAAAAAAAAAAAAGAAGAAGAAGCAGCTCTGTTAAGCCACTAGATTTTGGAGTGATTGGTTACACAGCAAGATTTCATCAGAGCAACTACTAATTACGTATCCATGACTATCAATTAGTTTAATATACAATGGTGTACAAGAAGAGCTCAGGACCTGAAATTGATCTTTCAAAATGATTGGCACCGGTTGAAAAATAAGCAAAGGCTACAAGTCCTCCATAAGTGATTCTTAACCACAACATGGAGAAAGCCGTTGGAACTTCAAGTCCACCAAGTTTTCTTGACAATGACAGTTCTGACATGCACGCTCATGCCCACGGACACATGGCTCTAAATCTATTTTTTCATGAGTGTAAGAATGAAAATTTAAGAATACCCAATAGAAGATGTGAATTACAAAAGCAATCTTCACCATAAGAAATGGGATAGAGGGGCTGGAAGTTGATTATAAAGAAATCTTTAGGCAAGCAGGGGAGAGGAAAGAAGAAAAGGAAACGCAAACAGAAGAGATGGTAACAAAAATGAAGATGTGGAATTGTGCACTATGTGAAAAATAAAGAACCATGAGAGAAAAACTGAATTAACTTTTTTTTTCAGGTGTCTCGAAAGAGTTAAGGTTCTAATCTGATCACATTGCTTCTCCTGTACTCATCAGTGGATCCCTGCTGATTCTACCTTAAAGCTAGAGGTATATTTATCTTTCAAAGGAATAGGTACCCCAACTTGGACATTATTGTTCTTTGTATCCTTTACTTTATATGAGAGATCACTCCTTAGGACAAATAACCAGCTCATTTCATACAGGTCACTGAACAATTGGCCCATAGTAATGATCTTGCATTCTGGCCACCCTGCACTAAATTTCCTCTTATGAGAGGCAGAAAAAAACACTCACCATAGTCACTCTTCATCTTGACCTCTCTTCTACCTGAAGAAGGTTGGTATGCTTAATAAAGAACCATTCAGATGTGATTTCTTCTTAAAAAGTCTATTGTGGCTTTCATCTTTGACCAGTTTCTTCTCTTTTATACATTTCTCAGGATATATTTTAATGCATTTTGCTTACCGTAGATACTAACTCAGAAAAATTGGAAGTTGGAATTACAATTTCAGGGAATTTATAGGGTCTGTGAAATTATTCCAAAAATGATTCCACTGCAGCCAAAAGTGTCAAAGGATGTACAACTACTTGCCAGTGGAAAGGAAGCTAGAGCCCAGGACTTACAGACTGTATTAGAATGGTTCATGCCTTTTCATACATTTATCTACATAATGTTAGAGGAGTCCGTTGAGAAGTGGAAAGATTGCTTTTCCTTAACTAGCACTTTTGCCTCCACCTTCTATAAGCAGTATGGCTGGAACTTCCGGTGCTATCTGGGTAGATGAAATGCAAGTTGCAGACTTTTTTGTGAAGTCAGGTTGTCTCCTCTGGGCAGAAGATGGTGAGGGGATTTATAACTCCGTATCTCTCATTCTGGCACTTAAAAATCTGTAAGAAACTCTTATGATATAAACCTACAACAAAGTTCAGAGATTTCAACAATAGCTAATCTGTCTATTAACTTCAGTTTCATGCAAACATTGCATTTTATGTTACTTAGAAATTGTGAGATATTTTAATTTAAGATCAGAACATAAACATTCGCAGGTAATATTTTTACTGAAGTGTAATTGACATATAATGTAATATTAGTCTTGGGTGTAAGACACAATGATTCAATATTTGTTTTTATTATGAAATGATCACAATAAATCTAGCTAACATCCATTATCATTCATAGTTTTATTTTTTTTCTTGTGATGAGAACTTTTAAAATCTCTCTTAGCAACTTTCAAATATGCAATACTCTTATTAATAGAATAGTTAATATGTATTTACTGACTATAGTCACCATGCTGTGCATTATTTATTTCATAAATGGAAGTTTGTACTTCTAGACCACCTTCACTCATTTTGCCCAACCCCCACCCTCCACCTCTGGCAACCGTCAATCTGTTCTCTCTCTATGTTTTGGGGTTTTTTGTTTTCTGATTTTTGTTTTTTGTTTTAGAATCCACATATAAGTGAAATCACACAGTATCTGCTTTTCTCTAACTTATTTCACTTACTATAATTCCTTCAAGGTTCATCCATGTTGTCATGCAAAATTTATAAATATCCACCATGATATCAGACCGCCAAGTTCCAGTATTTGCATTAAAAATGGTAAGACATTTGGAGTAGAAAACATCTTAGAAATCATCTACTTTCTCATTGATACACGAGGTATGGAGTGGTGAAGTGGCTTGCCTGAAGGGTAACAGATAATTCATATGGGATCTTTGGCTAGAATCCAGATCTTTGATTCTCATTCCAGAGCCCATTTATCACCACCAGGGAGGAGAGGACAACTTAGGGTAGCTACTCTGTTTTTCACTCTTCCACTAAACTATTTTTTTAAAGATTTTATTTATTTATTATTTGAGAGAGAAAGAGATTGAGAGAATGAGTGGGAGGAGGGGCAGAGGGAGAAGCAGACCCCCTGTGAAGCGGGGAGCCCAATGTGGAACTCAATCCCAGGACCCTGGGACCATGACCTGAGCTGAAGGCAGACGCTTAACCAACTGAGCCACTCAGGCACCCTACACTATTTTTGATTTATGTGTTTATGAACCAGTTCTTCTGAAGACAGAACCACCAGCAGGAACGTTTACAATAGAGAACAATTCATTCATTTCATTCATTCTTTTTTTTTTTTTTTTTTTGACTAAATGGCTTGTGCTGCTCCATCAAGTAGAGATGGATCTCCTCCCTTTATGGAACTTGTGTTTAGTGCAGAGGCAGAGAGGTGGAGACAGATGGTCTAAAAAAAACCAAATAGTACAAATAAGTTCGTATCGTGATCCATCCTAAGAAGAAAATAAAATGGAATGAAAGAGAGGGTGACCACTTCAGATTGAAGAAGGTCCTTCTGAGACATAAATCCTTGCACTAGAAAACAAATGACTACAAAGAGCCAGTGGGGCAGAGCTCTGGGGAAGCCCACTCTAGATTGTAAGGCAAAGAGCTTGAGGCCAGAACAAGGCTGGCAGAATAATCTAGAAGGACAAAGGCCAAAGTAGCTAGAGCATGGTGACTGAATGAGAGAGTGAGAGGTGATGAGGTCAGAGGGAGGTAGGAGCCTTATCACATCCACAATAAGAAGCTTACATTTTATTCTTAGTGTAAAGAGATCCATTTGAAGATTTTACACAGGGAAATAGCATGTCTCAATTGACTTTTTTTTTTTTAAGAAGATACAAGAGGCCCGTGTAGTTTACTTACAGTGAAAAGAAAACCGAAGTTATTTTTATTTTATAGAATACCATTTAGGTTGAAAAATTTGACTTTTCCATTCTTAGTTGGTATGTGATATGATGCCGGTTAGAGAATCACAAGATTTCTTAATGTAATAAAATAAAATTTCCTCCTCAAAATGAAAGATTCTTGTTGACTAAAGGAATATATACTGGAAAGATCAAGAAAACCTATCATTTCTAAGATGTTCTCATTGAAAACATTTAAAAAGTTATGTGCAGTTTTATTTTGGAAGTAATAGTAAAATAATTTACATTTATTCATGCACACCAGGCTGATCAGTTGTATACTTCCTGCTTTATTGCAGAAGCTGAATATTTTAAAGACCAGGTTTGTTTTTCGGAGATAGTATTATAGTAAATGTTGCTATTCTTTGAAACACAACATATAACTTTATCACCTTAATGACTCTTCACAGAGTCAGTCCAAGAGGACTGCCAAATCTTACCAACTTTCCTCAAAAACTATTGCCTTAATACCTAGGGGAGACTTTTTAAGTAGATGTTAAAAATAAAAAAAATAAAATTAGGCCTTTAACCGCTCATCGTTCATTCACATAAAAAATTTCCAAATAATTGCTAAATCTGTAATTTGTAAACACGCTATTACATTTTACCTGAGTTAAAACTGTTTTTAATTTTTAATTTTGTTTTTTTGTTGTTTCAGATCACTATGACTATAGATGTAGAGAAAAGATTACAGTGAGGCCACTATATTTTGGTCTGTATTTTGTGACTTGCCATGGAGAGTAAAACAACCTAATCAAATAAGACAAGACAAAATATAACTGGAGTTATTTGAACATTAGTTTGTCAAACCAATTGGGGAAAGCAAGTCAAAGAAAAGGACAGCTGAAATCTGGAAACCCATACCTCTGGCTGATGACAAAGGGAGGAACTTGCCATCCAGTGATGTTCAATACAGTTTAAGAATCTAAGAACTTTGACGATGGTCATTAAAACTCATGATACAAATTATGTGGTCAAGGTCAGCTTCGCAAAAGTCACAGTAATGAATCTCAATGACAATGTTAATATGTTATATTCTCAATCTATTTTATCTTCACATTCTCCATTCTTGACTTTGATCATGACCTGCCTTTGGAGGGATGAAGATGCTTCCCAAGCCGTTTGCCTTGTCTTCCAGGGACTCACCTGTTGAAGCACCTTGAGCAAGTGGTGGGCCAGACCCTTATAATATATGTGAAAAGACTCCACAAGAGCTAAATAGGCATCGTTTGTCAGTAAGACACTGTGTTAATATTTTATATATGCCATCTGTTTGATCTTAACTTCAAAACCATAAGATAGATATTCTTTTTTTCCATTTTCCAGATAAGTAAGTTGAGACTGAAAATGTTTGACAAGCTGTCCTAGGCCCCAGAGCCAGTCAATGGCAGAGCTGAGATTTTAACCTAGAAGAGTGAGACCCCAAATCCAAGATCTTCTTCTTGCAGTGTTTAATAAAGAAGTCTTCCTACTGTCAAGAACCTCAGGCTTGGCCTTCAGTAGACCTTGTGAGACCCGAAGTATATACCAATTTGGGGTTATTATTAATCACCTCCTCATCACCAACAGAAATATTCTCACATATTTCTTACAACCTGACAAATAATTGGGACACCTGGGTGGTTCAGTCAATTAAGCAGCCAACTCTGATTTCAACTCAGGTCATAATTGCAGGGCCAGGAGATCGAGCCTCAGTCAGGCTACGTGCTGGGCATGAAGCCTGTTTCAAATTCTCCCTGCCTCTGTTTCCGCCTCCCCCCACTCACACACGCACATATGTGCATGCACTCTCTCTCTCTCAAAAGACAAAAAATGACTGATCATTCACCAGATTGGATACCAGTGGTAATGGAGGAAATCAGGATTCGCATAACATGATAACAGCTCTAAAGTTGTCTTTTACAAAACAACTTTTAAAAAGCCTGCGTGTCATGTAAAATCCTCCCCACTCCTATTACAGTTCAATGATGAGAATTGTTTTCCTTTTTGTGGTAATTTAATGCTCCCCTGAACTGGCTCCCAGGATTCCAGAGGCTGGCTTCCAACAGTCATGCTCACACATACAGACTCCCACAATGAGAAATTCATTTTCTGCTTGACTTTGTAACTGAGATTACACTCTGACACCACTCCTTTTTGCTGCCATTGAAAGGTATTAATGAAACATGGTATCAGAAATTTATTTGCAAGGTTGTCTTCTATTATATCCTTTGGTCTGAAAATGCCTTTTTAGATCTCTGTGACAAGAATGTGTGTTGGGGGTTAGGGGTTGGTTACTCTCAGTGTGGCCAGGAAATCAAACAACTGTTAGGTCTCCAGATTGAGAAGTCAACATTTTCAGAGAGATCTTAACAAGCATACTCAGATAAAAACTATATAGATGTTTACGTTCTACTATTGCCTTAGGTCTTCTTTAAATAGGATGTCCCTATGTTATCAATAAGTCAAAAAATATTGGAAAGCCTAACATCCTTTACAAAGGGAAGTTATCTAGATAATGAAACTCGTTACTCAGGGCATGGTTGCAGAAATAAGATGTGTAACATCATGATAAAGTTTTTTTTGGGTACGTCCCTGTTGACTGCCTCCCTGTTTTCCCCGCTCTGAGAAAACAAAACCAACCGTATTTAAGGAACAGCCTGTTCAGATGTCTTCATTCGAACATAACTCACCCAAGACTCTTCCAGCATCTTATGTTCCTATCCTTGCCAATGAACCATGATTTATTCATCACACTAACCTAACCAGGGTCAGCCAGTTTCCTATTCAATCTGCACTCAAGGGTCACCTACACAAGTGCCTGTAACCCCCAGTGGCTTACTTCCACACCTAAAGTAATTATACCCTTCCCCTTGTATCATCATGTAAATACAATATGGCGAGTGGTTTGGTGTCCTAGATAACCTTGGTTGGAGTTAAGCATAGCTTCTTGACTATTGCTGTACCCCAGCAAAAGCATCTAGACCCTAGTAGAGATATAAAAGATTTATTGAGTAAGTAAATGAACACATTACCATAGGGTAATTGTTTTTCTTCCAAAGTTGTGCAAACCATGTTAAGCTTCTAGACTCAAAATTAGGGAAAGAACCAGACTTAATTTCCATGACATTTTCTAGGTACTGCTGGGCTTTGAACTAATCTGTTTCTCACTGTTCTTGTACTTTTGGTTTCGCTATCTGGTGGTTTCATTTTTTCTCACAAATTGTTGACTACTTATTTTTAAAACGTGATCTGAATTTGACATGGGTTAATGTTTGGTTCTCTGTGGACTTGATACATTTTTAGCTCTAATTTTTACCAATGGCAAGTGTTAGAGACCGACTTGATTATGACAGTTCATTAAAAGTCATATTTTTCTGGGATCTTTCAGAAGTCATTGTTTTCCCAGTAGCTCTAACATCCTCCAATTAATTTTCTTCATCCCCAAAGCTGAGTTAGATGGTCCTCCTCTGGTTTTCATAGCATCCCTTATCACTGCACTATTACCTTCGTTTGTAAGTGACATTAAATTCTTCCCACTCTGGGCTGTGTGTGTCCTTAGAGCCTTCAATCCAGTCATTCTTCTTTTTCTCCAAAACTTAGCACGGTGCATAACATAGAGTAAAATCTTAACGTAAGTTTGGTAAAAAAAAAAAAAAAGTTAAACAAATAAAGGATGGATAGATAGATAGACATAGAAATAAAGAATAGATCTAGAGATGATAAGAAAGAAAGAAAGAAAGAAAGAAAGAAAGAAAGAAAGAAAGAAAGAAAGAGAGAGGAAGAGAGAGAGAAAGAGAAAGAAAGAAAAAAGAAGAAAGGGATAAAATCTGATTCTGGGAAACAGCTCCCTTTGGAGTCTGACATAAACCCAAAGCAGACTTTTGTCCACAGTGAACTGATTTTGGAGTCTACACCAAAGACTGATATCATTGATCAGGGAAAGTATGAGGAAGAAAGCAAGAGTCCTGAGGCCTTATCACCATTTACTAAGACATTTTTTTCTTAAGACCTACAATTTTGCATACTTTCTGTTTACAGTTTTAGAGATGAGAAAACATCCGAGTTATCAGCAATCCCTTGGTGTGGAATTTGAAGAGTCTGTTGGAGTTCATAAGTTTGCCTGAGTTTTCTGAAACGCCCCCCCCCCGCCCCGGCATGGGGATCTCTAGGCAACAATTATTAAGTCCTTCTCTAATGCTCCTAACAAACCAGTTCTGTGCTATAACAGAGTCAATTACTGTGTGAATTAGTACAAGATATAATGGGGAAACGGTCATTTTTTTCTATCCCAAGTGCCCGATCTTGGTTCTCACTGCCTGGAGACCATTATTATTAATAACTCCAGACCCTGGGCTAAGTGAGACGTGCACATTAGCATACTTAAGCTCATGACAGCCCAGTGAGATCCCGAGCCAGTCACATTTTATGACAATTGGGAGTCATGTGAATTTCAATTATGCAAATCTGAAATCATTTAATATAAAAATATCAACAAGGTCTCACTTTATTTACAAAATTTCAAACATAGCAAATGTCTCTCAATTTTTAAAAGTATGAAGAATTATCTAATTTAAATGACAAGCCTAGAGAGTTTTAAACAGTATTTATGCTTTGGTCACATGGCCATGCCATTTTTGCTGGAAAATCATAATTGTTAGAATGAAAGCTAATACTTACTGAACACTAACTAGGCATTTCATAGGTGACATCCCCTTTATTTTGCTCAAAATAAAAAATCCTATGTGGTAGGACTCTTATCCCATTTTGCAGATGAATGAAAGGTGAATAGCAGAAGTAGAATTTAAATCCAGGCAGCCTGCTCCAAGCTAAATCAACACCTCACCTCACTTTTCAGGATTCGTTTTGAATCTGTGCCTTTTGAATTAAATACAACTAGGAACTCTCCTGTCATATCAAATATGCTTGCCTTGTAGGTACTCTATTCTCACCTTTGAAACTGCGGCTTTACCGGGGTGAAGTGACTTGACCAAGGCCTCAAAGCTAATAGAAGTCAAACTAATCTGTCAGGAACATTGGCTATTATGTCTTGATAAGGACACAAGACTCACCTGGAAGAGCAGTCTAAGACTTCGAGTACTCTGGTTCTATGCCTCCATGGGCTCTCAGCTGCTCGGCTAATGTTGGGTAAGCTTAGCCCACACAATCTCTCATATTCCATCTCTAAGCCTCTTTTCCCTCCCCAGGATCAGCCAGATACTAACTTATCCTAAGAAAAATACACATGCTCTGATTTCCTAGTACCCTGTCTTACTCTCCAGTTAAAGTTCAGACAAAAGAACCCTCTGGGCACTTTGTCTAAGAACCCCCCTCCGAACAATGTCTACTCTGTCACCATAATACCAGCTCGTCAAACAGCAACCAGAATCAATACAAGTTTGACCCAGGCAGATATCAGGGGAGCTGGAGTGAGTTCGTCACTAATAACCCCAACACACATTCTTGTTATCAAACTCAGATTTTTGCAGTGCATGTCCTGCGCAGTGGAAAACAGAAGTTATGTTCTTTCCAGGTCAGCATCAGAATCGAAAAAAACTATGCTTTAACTTGCAGAAGCTGAAAATTGAGGACATGTCCTTTTGCTATTCTCCAAACAGAGCTTCCCAGCAAATACAGCACAGCTTTTGTGTGAGGACAAGTTCGCAGTAATGCGTTGTGCTGGATAACAGTAAGGAGTTTTTGCACAGAAGGTGCTGAAGCTTTTTGCCTTTTTGTACTGATGGTATAGATCTAGCATTAATTAACCCTGTGTGTGTGTGTGTGTGTGTGTGTACTTGTGTGCACATATGTGCAGCAGAATGACGAGAAAGAAAAACAGGTTTCTCAAGCAAGATGACCACAGCCTACTAATTATAAATTCTCTTTGATGCAAAATTAATTCTTTTTCTTCAAAGAACAAAAGATCCATAAATAGGAAAGTTCCTAGCAACCCACAACTCTGTACCCTATCTCCGGCGTAAATATGGGCACTGAACAGTGATTTGAAAAAACATTTACTTTTAGGCCATCTGAAGTAGCTACTAGAATTCAAATAAACAAAACTTCTTTAATTTAAATGCACAGCCCAGGGGCGCCTGGGTGGCACAGTGGTTAAGCGTCTGCCTTTGGCTCAGGGCGTGATCCCGGCGTTCTGGGATCAAGCCCCACATCAGGCTCCTCTGCTGTGAGCCTGCTTCTTCCTCTCCCACTCCCCCTGCTTGTGTTCCCTCTCTCGCTGGCTGTCTCTCTGTCACATAAAAAATAAAAAATCTTTTAAAAAATAAATAAATAAATAAATAAATGCACAGCCCAGCTTCTTCTTTCTCATTCTCCTCTTCATCATCATCATTATTCAACATTTTAAAATTTCTGGTATAAAAAATTCTCATATATACAAAGTACTTAACTTAAAACACTCTTAATTGTTTAACACGATAAACTTCAGAGTCCCATCTACAGATGTGGATCTTGTGACCCAAAGAGGTTAAATAACTTGTCCAGGGTCACACAAGTCTGGGATCCGAGGCTGGAACCAGGAGCCCACTGGTTGGTGTATCCTATTCACAGCCTCCCTTCCCTGATGGAGCCCTTAACACGCCAAGAAAGCTGATTTCTCCTGATCTCTGCTTCCGAGAGATCATTCTCTCTCTTCCTGGGCACTGTAAGCAGAGAAGGCACACTATGAAAAGGGGCACGACACCACATTCAGAGGAGCCCACATAGTATAAAGAGATGAAGTCAAGTCAAGTCAGCCAGCAGCGTGACGAGCCGCGGGCCAGCAGCCCTCCCTGTCCTTCTCAGACCGTCTGAGCCTACAGGGAACCTGGGTCTTTGAGGACATGTCAGGAAATGAGCTATTTGTTAAAGGTCAAGGCTGAATCATTTCAGTTTAGTGTAAAGGAGAGTCGCTGCAACTGTGTAACTGCAAAAAAGAAAGAGAGAGGAAAGAAGAAAGAAAGAAAGAAAGAAAGAAAGAAAGAAAGAAAGAAAGAAAGAAAGAAAGAAAGAAGAAGGAAGGAAGGAAGGAAGGAAGGAAGGAAAGAGAAAGAAGAAAGAAAGAAAGAAAGAAAGAAAGAAAGAAAGAAAGAAAGAAAGAAAGAAAGAAAGAAAGAAAAAGAAAGAGAGAGAGAAAGAAAGAAAGAAAGAAAGAAAGAAAGAAAGAAAGAAAGAAAGAAAGAAAGAAAAAGAAAGAAGCAGCTTGAAAATTTGGAAGCACTGGAGCGTCTCTGCAGACTGGGGGCAAGGCCACGACAAGATCTCAAGCACCCTGCACCTGAATGGAAATCTGACCACAGAAACTGTCCTGCCTTCTAGCAAAGGACGCTCTGATTGGCCTGCTGTAGGTCACGTGGGGGTATGAGGTCTGCCCTCCTGCTTGCAGCCCCAAGATGAAATAGATGGCGGGCAGTCACAAAGAGCAAACAGCACACTTTGTAAAATACCTGAATTTTCACCCATATTTTCAAATATCACATCCATTAAATGTTTGTGTTTTGTTTTGTTTTTAGATTGAGAGAGAGCAAGTGAGCAGGGGAGGGGCAGAAGGAGAGATAATGTTAAGAGAATCTTAAACAGGCTCCATGTTCAGCATGGAGCCCATCTCGGGGCTCCATCTCATGACCCTGAGATCTCGAGCTGAGCCAAAACCTGAGCTGAAACCGAGTCAGATGCTTGACTGACCGAGCCACCCAGGCGTCCCTCATCTATTACAGTTTAAAACCCACTTTTAAAGTATTTTAAAAATTGTATAGTGCTTTCTTCCAACACACAAACTTAGGCTCAAAGAACAAGTAGATACTGGTATTCTCATTTTTAAGATAGGGAAAGTGAGGCTCAAGGGTGTTTAGAGGGCCATGTGGGTAGAAGGTGGTAGTCTCTGCAATTAAAGCCAAGTGCTCCGAGTCCTGTTTTAAATATAGCGTCCCCCTAACTCCATTATATTACACTGATGGTGGTTGATCATGTCAGAGAATTAAAAATGGAAGTAGGTCACTCCCAGATCAACTAATAAAGAATCTCTGGGGAAAGGACCCAGGCACTGGTATTTTTTTTAAGTTTCCCAAGTAATTTAAAAATGCAAACAGTTGAGAATCACTGTCCTAAAAAAGAAAACATCCCTTGAGTGTCAGAGGCAAAAAAATAATTCTTGAAACTTGAAATGTTAAAGGTACGCTCATTTTTTTTTTATGTTTTCCGTTTAAATGCTGGCCTGTTTCCATATGAACTTGGATTTTTACCTGCCAACTCTGCAAAAGACAAGAGTTTGAGAAGTTGGGGTTGCTGGGGGCAATCCAATTTACCAAGGAAACCAGCTGAGCCATGGAGCAAGTCAGAGTGGAGCAGCCCACGGCGAGAATGCGATCTGCAGAAGGGCATGCTCCCTGTTTCCTTAAGCAGAAACTGGAACATTATTCCTTTACCGCTGGACAAAGAACAATTCGCTCTTTGCTGGAAGATGCACTTATGTAACCAAGACCCCCGTCTTCTGCCTCTGCCGCAAAGGAAAGCATGGTCCCTCCAGATGAATAGGAGCCAGAAACCAGAGGTCATTCTTTTTTCCCTCTCCCTGGTGTCCTTTACTTCCCCAAGCATTCTAGTTCTTTCTTACTTAAGAAAAGGAGTTTACCCCAAAGATACAGACGTAGTGAAGAGAAGGGCCATATGCACCCCAATGTTCATAGCAGCATTGTCCACAATAGCTAAATCGTGGAAGGAACGGAGATGCCCTTCAACAGATGACTGGATTAAGAAGTTGTGGTCCATATATACAATGGAATATTACTCAGCTATCAGAAAGAACGAGTTCTCAACATTTGCTGCCACATGGACAGCACTGGAGGAGATAATGCTAAGTGAAATAAGTCAAGCAGAGAAAGACAAGTATCATGATTTCTCTCATCTATGGAACATAAGAACTAGGAAGATCAGTAGGGGAAGAAAGGGATAAAGAAAGGGGGGGTAATCAGAAGGGGGAATGAAGCATGGAAGACTGTGGACTCTGAGAAACAAACTGAGGGGTTCTGAGGGGAGGGGGTCGGGGAATGGGATAAGCTGGTGATGGGTAGTAAGGAGGGCACGTATTGCATGGTGCACTGGGTGTTATACGCAACTAATGAATCCTCGAACTTTATATCGGAAACCAGGGATGTACTGTATGGTGACTAACATAATATAATAAAAAAACATTAAAATAAAAAAAAAGAAAGAAAAGGAGTGTGTGTCAACTGGGCAGTTCCTCAGGGAACTGAGCTAGTCTGAGACTCAGGTATCAGATTGGCTCTCAACGCTGATGGAAGAAGCCATTCGCAGCTCGATGCTGAAATAAGCGGGAGCAGAACCAGGGGTTCCCCCTTATGTGCAAAATAGATGAAGGAATCAATAACAGTCCCTTCGTTTTTGCTACCTAATTTTGTGTTTCTTCACAATATGACTCTAATTGTGTATCAGCCTTTATGATCTATTTGTTCTTTCAGTGTTTAACTTTTATTAAACAATAAAAATAGTTATTAATAAGTGGTTTAAAACCAAAAGATGAAGGAAATCGATGGTTTTGATCTGAATCTCAGCTTCTAACACATGCTTCAGATCACACACCTGGGGTTCCAGATACCACAAGTTCTAGTCTGTGAGAGAACTAAGAGCCTCTCAAGAGATAGACTGGGGACTGTAAACCAAGTAACGGCGATTTTATAAACCACTATCCCAGAGATGGGCTCATGCCAGTATCTCATCTGTAAATATCACAATTTAAACAATGTAAAGACAATGATGTCTCATGATAGCTCAAAGGTGTTTTTAGTTACTTGTTTTTATTTTTTGGATGTGTACTTGTCAAAGCTATTGCTCTATGTACAGATGAGCGGTAACGCCTTCCTTAATGGCCATGGTCAAATCTAAGTCAAATTTTTGCAGTTGAGCCAGGAGCCTTTTTTGCCTGACTAATTCCTAGTCAGTATTTAGATATTAGCTTAGCATCACCTCTTCCCAGCAGTCTTCCCTGACACCCAATCCCGCTGTGAGTTATAAACTCTTCCCCTGTGCTCCATTCCACCCTGTGTTCACCTTTCCATGACACTGATCACATTGAACAGAAATTTCCAGTTAAAACTACAAATTCTTTGATGCAGGGATTAATTTCATCCATTCATCTGCTCAAAATACCTTAGTGCCTTCCATGTGTCAGGTACTGTCCTAGGTCTTACAGACACAGTCAAGACAAACATCCCTGCCCCTCTGACGCTTATATTTTGGGGAAGGCAGAGGTGTATATGAATTGTTTGTGTTGTGGTATTGGGGGATGGGGATGGAATTTTAGGTGAGAGAGCCAGATCAGGCCTCACTGGAAAGGCGATATTTGAAGGACGTCTGACGAAGGTGAGAAAATGAGTTAATAAAGTTCTGGGGAGGGGCGCCTGGGTGGCACAGCGGTTGAGCGTCTGCCTTCGGCTCAGGGCGTGATCCCAGTGTTATGGGATCGAGCCCCACATCAGGCTCCTCCGCTATGAGCCTGCTTCTTCCTCTCCCACTCCCCCTGCTTGTGTTCACTCTCTCGCTGGCTGTCTCTATCTCTGTCGAATAAATAAATAAAATCTTAAAAATAAATAAATAAATAAATAAAGTTCTGGGGAAAGAGGCTTCAGCCAGGGGGAACAGCATATGCTAAGGCTGAGCTCTGAGGAGTATGCATGCCTTCTAGAACAGCAAGATGGCCAGCAGCTCTAGAGTGGAAAGAGAGCAAGAGCAGAATATGTTCACGTTGGTGCTGTGTCTCCCATATAGAAGTTACTAAGTAACTATTTGTTGAGTGATTAAAAATAATAAAATTAATAATAAATTTGTCAGGACACTATATGATTTACAAGCTGCTATTCTCACATAATTAATTTAGTATACTTTCTGGTAAGAAATACTCGTTTGCTCCCTCTGCAAAATGAAGAGATAATCAGAAACACTCATATTTCTAGGAAATTGGGGGGCTTTATGAGCCAGACGATCTGAGAATAGATGGGCTGTATTCAAAAATAACCAAGTTTTACTCATGAAATTTAACTTCTTTTGAGATAACCTTGACTGTAAAGGTGAGTTATCACTTGATTTTCTCCCCGTAACTGATCCCTTGAGGACATTACAGCTTTTGGGTGAACACTGATTACTCTTGATTCTCCCTGTTGAGTACTCTCAATACTCCAAAGGCTTTTCCTGAAGGTTCATTCTCCTGTGGATTCTTCCTTTCTGTAGACCTCTGCCCAAAGCAATGAGTTAAGGAGAGTGTTCGCAGCCACAACATGATGGGATTGATAATGAGGAATGCTCCATCTCAGCATGTTAGCAGCTTTGACAAGTAAAAGTACAAGAGAAAAACATAATTCTCAACCCTACCTCCACAGAACCATTCCAGTGGGCATAATAACACAGGTCGATATACTTCTAAACAACTACCGATGAAGAGGAACATGGGGACCCATTTCATCTGATCCCTTTCTCATGCTCAACTGGGCTATATACTACAGGGAAAGCAACCTGATGAACTGGGCTTTGAGTCCCAATTTATAGCTTTACTACGTAGGCATTCTCGGGCAACTCCCTTTGTCCTATCTTAAGCTCACTTTCTTTATAAAAACTGGAATAAGAGAAACTGCATTGCTTGTCTCCCAGGGTTGGGCTAAGGACCAAATGCAAGAATAATATATATGAAAGTATCAAGAAAATAATGAAGGATTATTTAAAAAAAAAAAAAAAGGAAAGCATTCTATAGATTGAAACAGAAATGCAATACAGAAAAAAATTGGTGGAGAAAACAGGCAAGTATTTTCCTTGAAAGTTTCTTTTCATCTTATTTGAAAAATAAAAGGTGAATATTATTCTTAGCTCCCAGCAGTTCTCTGGATACCAGATGCCGTCAGCTCTACCTTCGAAATACATATTCCATCTGTTGCTGTTTTCCTTTTCCAGGGCTGTACAAGCCAGCATCACAGAGCTCTGCAATTGTTCTGGAACTCCTACTTCCAAATCTCACTTTCCCCTCCCCCTTCGAATCCCTCTCCCACAGAGCAGCTAAAGTGATCTTTTGTAAATCAGATTATGACACACTTCTCTTTAAAATCCTCCAATGGTTTATGATCACACCTGAATTCCTGAATCTTCATCAGGCTAAAGATCGTACATGCTCTGGCCTCCGCTCACCCCTCCAGTTTTATCCACGACTTGGGTCTCCGTCCGGCACAGTGCTTCTACCTCATGGGCTTGTTTCTGTTCCTTGAACGTACGAAAATCGTATCTGCTTTAAGACTTAGGCACTGCTGTCTCCTCTGCCTGGAAATCTTCTCCCATTTGTGTTTGAATTGCTTCTTCCTATAATCTTCATCTCAGCCAAACTCCATCTCCTTGTAGAGGCCTCCATGGCCGCCTCATCTAATGGTGCCTCCCTTCCCTAGCCATTCCATCGGTTTCTCTCTGTAACACTTAGAGTTTGTGATTTTATCTGTTTACATTTTATCGCCTGCACTCCTCAATCAAATATGAGCTCCATGGAAGCAATGCACTTGTTAGCCTTTTTCATCACCGAATCTTCTGCTTATGAGATTTTTTACCTGCAACGTAATAGGTAATCTCTAAATATTTACTGAATGAATGAGTGAGAGTAACTGGAAGATTAATGAATGGTTATGGAGCACCATTCAAAACTATGAGGTTTCAGTCTTTTAGATGAAATGATCATTCAGCATGAACATATTTCCTGATCTCCTAGGAAGGGAGAATTAGGATGTGCTAAAGACGATGATGGCTTGTTTTTCGCATGTATGCGGCATAACAGTTGGAAGCCAGCCAGACACTTGCAGTCAGCTCTTTACAAGTCTGAAATGTCTATCCTGACTTGTCACAAGTCATAATGAAACCTGACAACAAAATTGGAAACCCGTGTCTTTATTACAACTTGCATTTCAGAGAAAATACAAATGCATCTACCAGCTCTGGGCTGGCACAGTGAGGATCCAAGCAATCCTAAAAATATTTTTAAAAATACATTTTTTTTTTAAAACAGCTTTATCAGGGGACCACAGTAACATCTCTGTGGCAGCACTCGAAAGAGAATTAGAGTTGTTTTCAATCATTCCATGAATAACATGACATTTAAAGAATAAGAAAAGAAAGGAAAAAGGATAAGTACTTTAAAAGTAGTTTCAGACCTTGGGGACCTTGAAAGCAGAAATGGATTCATCCTCTTGTACCTGCCTATTGAAATATATAGGAATTTAAAAAAAAAAAAAAAGGACCTGAAACAAAGAATATAAGTCCATAATTGGACAGATGTCAAGTCAGTTCTTACTAATCAAATGTAGACATGGACTGTAGTAATTTCATACAGTACAGATGACTTCAAAATATCTAGAAATTGGGGCGCCTGAGTGGCTCAGTCGTTGAGCATCTGCCTTCAGCTCAGGGCGTGATCCTGGAATTCTGGGATTGAGCCCCACATCAGGCTCTCCCGCTGGGAGCCTGCTTCTTTCTCTCCCACTCCCCCTGCTTGTGTTCCCTCTCTCACTGGCTGTCTCTCTCTCTCTGTCAAATAAATAAATAAAATCTTAAAAAAAAAAAATCTAGAAATTACTTCAGGTTCCAGAATTGCAGTTTAGTAGACAAAGAGGGAATTTTCTCCATCTGGTAGAGCCACCATAGACTGCCCAAAACCAAAAAATTCATCCAGGATACTGACAACAGTCACCTCTCCAACTCAAGATCTTAGGAAAGAAATCTGAGGAAAACAAGACAAACAATCCAGGAGACCAGAAAAAAACTGACCCACTCTGGTTTTTTAGCAAACAAGCATGAAGGAATTTTATTCACTCAGGATCGAATTAATTCCCTCCAGAGGTCGGGTAAGAATTCAAACTCTTCATGTCCAAAGCTTAGGACAATGCGATTGCTTTTTTTTTAACTCCAAAGAATTTATAGTGATTGATATTAAATTTAAAAAAACATCAATAACAAGAACTAAGAATGAAAATATTCTGAACAATGAATGAAAGATCCATACGCAGGATGAGAAAATCATATGTTAAAAAATACTATAGGAAACTAAAGTAAAAATATAAAGCTACCAGCTTTATAATTCCAATAAAATTTGATAAGTTATAAGATATACAGAATATGAGGTGAAAAGGAGCAGGAAGAGATGAAAAATAGGTGAAAAAAAGGAAATATTTCCTACTTTTGATACAGATTTTAATTTTGCTTTACAAGTAGAAAAAGGAAAACTGATACCATAGGAAATCAAATCAAGGTGTGGAGAACAAAGAAGGATTAATAAAGGAAAGTATTAATTGAGAAGATGACAGAGTAGAGAACAGAAAATAGACATTTAATTAATAGATAACTATAGTTGCTAGAGAAAAGAATATAACAAATAGAGTGGACATCAACCATAAAAGAAACAAACAGACAAATAGAACTCAAACTGTGGAAAGTCTTAAAATCAAAGGGGTCCACTTAATACCAAAATTAACTGAAAGGAAGCACAAATCTAGACATTTCATGATTAATATTATTAATGAAGGAAAAAGTTATTCTACGAATCTACTTGAGGAAAATTTTGTCTACAAGAGTTCAATACTCAGATTATCCTTAAACTTTTTTTCTTTTTCAATAGCAAGAAACGTGGGGGATATATTATAGACTTCTGAAAGCAAGTGTAGGTGCCCCAAAAGTTTTACTCAAGTATGTTCCATAATAGAAAACAAATGTATGATTCTGGAACGTCTCAGAAAATATATCACCTATGCATCTCAATGTCGGAAGCTGTAATCCAAGAAAGCAACAAGTGCATAATAATAATGCTCAAACATTGACAAGTTATAAAGATTTAATCATAAGCATTGTAAGAAGTTAAGATATTAAGCCTAAATATTTGTCAAAATAGTATTAAAAATTGAATGCAAACTAACTGTTCAGTAGTAATAAACTGGACCAAAAATCCTGGATTATGTCAACTCTATAAACGAATGGATTAAAATAAAGTTTACTGATTAAATCTTAAATAGAAGATGTCAAGAAGACTATTTTATTGTTTAAAAAATAGTTTTATTTAGATAAAATTGAAAGGCAATTGATTGCACATATTTAAAGGATAGAGATTAGTAAGTTTTGTCATTTGAATATGACTTTGAAACTATCATCACAGGGGCACCTGGGTGGCTCAGTCAGTTAAGCATCAGCCTTCAGCTCAGGTCATGATCCCAGGGTCCAGGGATGGAGCCCTGCATTGGGCTCCTTGCTCAGCGGGGAGTCTGCTTCTCCCTCTCTCTTTGCTCCTCCCCAACACTGGTTCCCTTTCTCTCTCTCTCTGCCTCTCTCTCAAATAAATAAATAAAACCTTTTCAAAAAGAAACTATAACCACAATCAAGGTAATGAACCATCATCCCTGAAAATTTCCTCTTGTACATTTGAAATTCTAACCTCAGCCCCTCCAATCCCCCTGCTAACTATAACTATAGATTAGTTTACATTTCTTTGACTTTTACATAAATAGAATCGTACCATATATATTGTTTTTGAGATTCATTCATGCTATAGTGTGCATTAATAGTTTGTTTTTGCTTAGTAGCGCTCCATTTATGAATATACCACAATTTATGTACCCATTTACCTGCTGATAAATATTTGGGTTGTTTGCCAGTTTTTGGGTTTACAAGCAAAGCTACTATAAATATTGTTGCACAAATCTTTTTTTTTTTTTTTGAAGATTATTTTATTTTAGAGAAAGAGAGAATGAGAGAGAGAGCACAAGTGGGGGCGAGGGGCAGAGGAGAGGGAGAGAGAGAGAATCCTCAAGCAGGCTCCACCCTAAGCACAGAGCCCATCATGGGGCTCAGTCTAACAACCCTGAGATCATGATCTGAGCTGAAATCAAGAGTCAGATGTTTAACTGACTGAGCCACCCAGGTGCCCCATACAAATCTTTATGTACATATTTGTACATAAACCTTTTATTTTTCTGGGTAAATACCAAGACATGGAAAGGCTGACCAAATGGTAGGTATGTTTAACTTTATTAGAAACTTCCAAACTATTTTCTAAATTGGTTGTATCATTTAACACTCTTATCAACAGTATATGAGAGTTCCAAACCCTCCACATGCTCATGAAGGAGGTCTTTCATTTTAATTTTAGCCATTCTAATAGGTGGGTAGTGAAATAGTGTAGTTTCCATTTAATTTCCACTGGTTGATGACACTGAGCATCTTTCAATGTGATTTTTTTTTTTTTTTTGTCCTGGGTATATCATTTTGAATAAGTGAAATATTTTCAAAATATTGGAATACATTTCCCATATTATTTTTGTTGTCCTTTTATTAAGTTTAGAGAGTATTTTATATTGTCTGCATAAATCTTTTTAATATCTTCTCAATATCTTCTATTTCTCTACTTAATTTGTTGAGTGTAGGTAATGAAGTAACTATTTCAGTGCCCTTGTCTACTAGTTCTACCATCTGGGTCAGTTCTGATTAAGTTTGAATCAGTATAAGTTTTTCCATATTATAGACAATGATATCTATTTGTTTGTAAACTCAGTATCTTCTTAATGGATGCCAAACAATTCTTATTGGCTATAACCTTGATGGATAATAGATATTTTTGTATTCTCATAAATATTCTTGAGCTTTGTTCTAGGACAAAGTTTAGTTACTTGGATATAGTTTGAACCTTTCAATCTTGCTTTTAAAATTGTTAGATGGGACCACAAGAGCAGTTAGTCTAGGGTTAATTTCCCCCCACTGTGGAGGCAATATACTTCTGAGTACTCTACCCAATATTCAAATGAATTATGAGATTTTACAGTCTGGCTAACAGAAAAATAGGCACTGTTCCTAGCACTGTGTGGGCATCAAGAACGGTTTCTTCTACTCTTTATGTTAATTTGTTTGTTTTTAGGTGAAATAAAACTGGATTTATTTATTTTTTCCAGCTTCATTAAGGTATAATGAACAAATAAAAATTGTATATATTTAAGATGTACAGTGTGATATTTGGATATACATATACACTGTGAAATTATTACCACATTCAAGCTAATTCATATATCCATCACCTTACGTAGTTACCTTTGTGGGGGTGTGCGTGTGTGGTGAGAATACTTAAGATCTACTCTTTTAGAAAATTTCAAGCATATGATACATTATTATGCATTATAGCCAACTTATTATAGCCAACAAGTGTTGGTAAGGATGTATAGATAACATATATTGCCAAGGTTATGGGAACCCTAATACACTTTGGTGGGAATGTAAATTGGTACAGTCATTATGGAAAAATGTATAGTGGCTCCTCAAGAAATTAAAAATAGAGCAACCATATGATCCAGGAATTCCACTTCTGAGTATATATACAAAAGAAATAAAATCACTATCCCAAAGAGATATCTGCACACCTATGTTGACTGCAGCATTATTCACAATAGCTGAGATATGAAAACTACCTAAACTGATGGATGAATTTATAAAAAATTTTGGGATGGGGCGCCTGGGTGGCTCAGTCATTTAAGCATCTGCCTTTGGCTGAGGTCATGATCACAGGGTCCTGGGATCGAGTCCTGCATCAGGCTCCCTGCTCGGGGAAGAGCTTGCTTCTCCCTTTCCTTCTGCTGCTCCCCCTGCTTGTGCATTCACTCACTCTCTCTCTTCAAATAAATAAATAAATAAAATCTTTTAAAAAATTGGTATGTATACATACAGTGGTATAATTCAGCCTTAAAAAAGGTGGAAATCCTGTCTTTGTGACTATATGAATGAACCTAGAAGGCATTAGGCTAGTGAAATAAACCAAACACAGAAAGACACATAATGCATGATCTCACTTGTATATGAAATCTAAAAATGTTGAACTCATGGGAACAGAGTAGAATGGTAGTTACTAGGAGATGGGGATGGCAGAAATGAGGAGCTATGGGTCAAAGGACAAACTTTCAGTTATAAGATGAATAAGTTCTGGAAATCTAATGTACAGCACGGTAACTATAGTTAACTAATAATAATGTATTGCTTTCTTTTGCCCTTTAGAGTGGATATTTCCACAGCCTCTAGAAGTTTTCTTCGCATTAATCAGTAATCAGTAATCTATAGAAACTTGAGGGGTCTCTTTACAGATCTCACTCCATGCAACTCTCTCCTACCCCATAGTCTGTCCTTTGAATTCTAGTTGCCTCGTCTCCCCAAATTCCCAACTCTGTCTACTCAATCAGTGAAATCTACTGGACTCTGCCGAGGCTCTCTGTCCCTGCCCTACAGCCTGGAAACTCCCAAGGCATGATGCTGGGTCAATCAGAGGGCTGAGATTGTCTGGTTCCCGTATCACCCTGTGGGGTCACTGTCCTTTGTTATCATATACCCGTTGTCTTGGAAACTATTTTTCTATATATTTTGTTCAGTTATTTTTTCTTTTATTGTTACAGCAAAGAGAGTAACTATTATTTCATATTAGCTGAATGAAAAAGTCTTAAAACTCATTTATTCTTTTTTTAAAAAAGATTTTATTTATTTATTTATTTGTCAGAGAGAGAGAGAGAGCACAAGCAAGGGGAGCAGTAGGCAGAAGGAGAAGCAGGCTCCCCGCTGAGCAGCAAGCCCGATGTGGGACTTGATTCCAGGACCCTGTGATCATGACCTGAGCCCAAGGCAGATGCTCAACCCACTAAGCCATCCAGGCATCCCAAAACTCATTTATTCTTGATGACAATAAACAAATACATATAAATTCAGTAATATGTTTTGAAAATTTAAGTAAGACCATTTATAAAATTTAAAAACTAAAAAAAAAATTATTTGAGAAAAGAAACGAAACCCATAAAGCATCAGACAAAATAAAAATCAAATACCAATGGGTTAAAATATGCTGTTACAGAAACATTTCTTAACTACCTGCTATTTATACAGGCAGAGCTAAAAATAAAATGACTCTGAAAAGTAAAACTAAAAGACAGGCACAGAGATATCAAATGAAAACAAGCCAAAGGCAAGCATGAGTAATATGATTATATTAGCCTAATTTAATACAAAATAAACTTTGTTAAACAGAGCAAAGAGAATCATATCCATGAGAAAAAAAGAATAATCCATAGCCCAGAATTATACATGGAAGTTTTGTACCACACAGACCAAGTTAGAAATCTGTACATAGATCTCTGCTTTTTCTACATTAAATTGGATCCCAAAATGCAACTGCAACACTCACTCTTTACTTTGAAATTAAACCCCAATGGATTAAACTGTTAAATGTCAAAAGTAGAACCATTAAAAACAAATTCAAAAAAGGAAACATATCTGAATAATACAACTCAGATTTGGAAAGGACTTTTTAAGCATTAAAAATAATGAAAAAAGATGTAATGTTGCTAATAATTTTATAAAAAGAAGACTTTTTGGGAAATAATTTGGCAGTCTGCCTCATTAACTACCTAAAAGCCTATAGCATTTGACTTTATGGTGTAACTTCTAGGAATGTCTCCTTAGGCAATGATTAAAGGCTTATGTTTATAAATATTTACAATAGCAAAAAAAAAGTGAATAGAGTTAAACATATAGCAAGAGGTAAAATGGAGTGCCTTGTAACACAAATATGTATAAATGTACATTTGAGTTGACATAAGACAATGTTTATAAAATTTTAAGTGGAAAAGGAAGTATGGAAAATGGTATATAAATAGATATAATTTTTGATTGTATATATTTGTACACATAGATAGATGACAGATGATAAGTGGTAGATAGATAGATGATAGATAGATAGATGATAGATAGAATTAGATGTACAGAGGGGGGAGAGAGAGAGAGAACGAGAAGATACTCATCAACATATTTGTTGGCAGTAAAGATGGTTGGGAAGGTAATATTCCTTCTTCTTTACAATTTTCTGAAATTTATAAATCTCAAATTTCTTTTTTTTTTTAAAGATTTTATTTATTTATTTGACAGAGCAAGAGACAACCAGTGAGAGAGAGAACACAAGCAGGGGGAGTGGGAGAGGAAGAAGCAGGCTCCCAGCGGAGCAGGGAGCCCGATATGGGGCTTGATCCCAGGACCTTGGGATCATACTCTGAGCCGAAGGCAGACACTTAATGTCTGAGCCACCCAGGCGCCCCTAAATCTCAAATTTCTTAATAAGAATTGAACACCCACCATTTAATCAGAAAACATCTCTTTACAGTTTCTCCCTCCATGTTCCCTTTGTACTTTCTTTTGCCCATTTGGTTCATTTTATCTATTGAATTATCACTGTTCCCCTTAAAACCTTGCCTGCTGCTGTCCCTGGGCATTTCTAAGCTTGGATACATTTAAAATGGAAATACCTAAGGAAGAGAAACTACATATTCAAGAAAAAAGTGTAAACTCCAAATCATATGGGTTTAAGAAACAGAAAGGAAAACAAAGGGCCCTAAAGACATCAGTTGTGTTCTACTCGACTTGCTTTGGGACAGTAGTTAAGGGAAGCCAAAAACAACTCATTAATCAAAATCAATACTATTTTAATGGAATATATTTTAAAAAACAGTATTGATCTTGACTGATGAGTTTTTAGAGCTCTATAAAATTCTGTACATGAGGAAAGTGCCAAACTCACTCACCCTAGTCCTAGCCCTTCCACTCAATGCCAGAGAGAAACGTGGCCTGATCATTCATTTACGAAGGGGTTATCTGGCAAAAAAAAAAAAAAATGGCTCTTCTGCTTACAGTCCATAGGGAGAAAAGAATCACTCACAGATGACCATGACATTTGTACACTGAAGTATTAATAACCTGGCATGATCAGAAAGCAGGTCCCTTCCATGCCATCTTCTTCACTATAATCACAGCCAGTGGCCATTATAATCTAAACCATGAGGCAACCTGGTTAACAAAACCAGTGTCAGGTGTAGAGAGTCAGATGGGAGAGAGTTACCTGGAAATTTCTTTCCATTTCAACCTGATCTTTGACGATGTAGGACCAAGTATGAAGGGTCAATGGAGAACTGTGACTTCATACGTTTTATTGCCTTTGTCAGTGAGAAGGTAAGAGTCCAGGCCCTGGTGAGTGATTCTTCAAGACTGAGAGGAAATCAGGATGCAGAAAACCACGCAACTTTGATTGGAATATATAGTGGATATCAAGTCTCCTAACTGCCAGTGCAAGTAGTGTTTACATGGTGCTATTTTCCAACTGTATCTGGTCATATGTACTTTATTCATCATTTGTAACCAAAGAAAAGAACAAGAGAAAAAGCAGATGTGAAGATAAATGAATGTAGACAAGAAAGTCCTGTTAAGGGCTCTTACAACTGAATAAATGTTGTTAAATTAACCACGTATACAAAGACCATTAGCAATAGCATTATTTTAACAATACATAGCAAATTCATAGAGTCTTAAATATTTGGGGACTTCATAGAGTTGATATATAGAGAATAAATCCCTTGCTATCTCTGATTTGGGTTGCAGAGAAAACAGAAATAAATAAAACGTAAAAGCTTTTATTAAAGTATAATTATATAGAAAAACACACATATCATGAATGTACTGCCGGAAGAATTTCCCAAATTCAATCACCCAAATCAAGAAACAGGATACTGCTCTGGAAGGTCCCTTCATGTTTCTTTCCAGTCTGTGATGGTTAGTCTTATGTGACCATTTGCTAGGCCATTCAGTCAAATGCTGATTTAGGTGTAAAGGTGTTTATAGAACTGGATGACATCTACAATCACTTGACTTTACATGAAGGAATTTATTCTCAGTGATGTGGGTAGACCCCATCCAATCAGCTAAAAATCCTTTAAAACTGAGATTTCGTCTGCCTCAAGGCTGTAGAATCAAGTCCTGCCCAGGAATTTTGAGCCTGCTACCCTGTCCAACAGATGTTAACTTCACCAGCTCCTAAATTGTGTAAGCCGGTTCCTTGAACTAAATTTCTCAGTGTGAGTGTGTGTATGTGTGTGTGTGTGTGTATATACATTTCCTACTTGTTCTGTTTCTCTGGAGAACCTGACTGATAAACAGTCACTGCATTTCTTTTCTTTTTTAAAGATTTTATTTATTTATTTGACAGAGAGAGAGAGACAGCCAGAGAGAGAGGGAACACAAGCAGAGGGTGTGGGAGAGGAAGAAGCAGGCTCCCAGCGGAACAGGGAGCCCGATGCAGGGCTCGATCCCAGGATCCCGGGATCACGCCCCAAGCCAAAGGCAGACACTTAAGGACCAGGCCACCCAGGTGCCCCAGTCACTGCATTTCTAAAGGCAACCTCTTTTCTGACTTCTAACGGCATCAATTCATTTTATTAAACACATACTTAAAAGCACCTTTAAAAGCAAATATGTTAATTTTAGAGATGATGGTTATAAGGATCACTTATTTATTTTACCATCTTGGCAGAAATTGCTTCAGCCCCTCATGTTCCTTATTTAATTCTCATAATTGATGTCCCCTCCCCTTCCCTTCCCTTCCCTCCCCTTCCATTCCCTTCTTTCTTTCTCTTAATTTTGCAGGTCAGAAAATGGAGAGACTAGGAGATTAAGAATTCCTCCAGTGTTCTCGTAGAACATCGCTCGGCTTCATTGCCTCTTTTTGCCATTTTACACAGTTGTATCCAGCTTCGTGACAAATGACAAACGGCTCTCATAACCAACAAAGTAAACGGTGCAAACTTTGCATTGAACTCCACTTTCCTCACAAGTACGAAATTTAACTTTAAGAGAAATTGTTTCTACGACTCCCACAGATCATGTTAAGGTTCACATTTAAAAATGGGGCAAGGACTGTGTAGTGCATTTTATATTTTTTTAAGATTTTATTTATTTATTTATTTATTTATTTATTTGAGAGAGAGAATGGGAGAGCAAGCACATGAAAGAGAGAGAGAGAGCACCAGCAGCGGGGAGGGGCAAGGGAGAGGCAGAAACAGGCCCTCCACTGAGCAGGGAGGCTCCATCCCAGGACCCTGAGAGCATGACCTGAGCTGAAGGCAGGCGCTTAACTGACTGAGCCACCCAGGTGCCCCTGTTATATTTTATAATAAATATGGGTAAAGTAAAGGAACAAGGGGAGGGAGAGAAAAATGAAGCTCTATCAGTGGTTGATAGTTGCCCTAAAGTCCTTGGAATTTTAAGGTAATAAAATGCAAACAAAGTGACACAAATCATCATAGAAGTATAAAATATGACAGCTGGACAGTACTTTGCAAACTAGTTTACCCAATTCTGTGTCTGTGCTTCATTATTCAGGACATTATTGCATTACAAGAAGGAGAGAGAAAGAAACCAACAGACTGCATGCCAGGCTACCCTAGGAGATTTTCTGATGTTTACGAAATGCAACGTTCCTATCAGCCCTGAAATTTTCCATAATGTACAGGTGAAGAACTCAGAGCTTGCAGACTTCCATGTAACCTGTCTACCAAGCCTTGCAATGCTTGCCATTCTCAATGACCCCCTCTAAGGTGCCTTCCAGGGGCAGTCACCACTGAGTGGTTCCAGTCCCAGAATATAAATCAAAAACTTACCCTAGTTAACCAGCACAGAATTTATATTCTTTTCTGAAACAATGATGGTGGCCAGAGCAATGGAATGTTCCGATTGGCTGAAATCAACCGTCTGGACAGGGTTAAGGAAGCATGCAGTGTGGGAATGGTACCCAGCCATCCAGAGTCTTTGGATGAAAGTTGGGATGGAAATTGTGTCCTGATATCATTGTTGAATTACTGAATCAAACCAACCATGAAACACAACCAGGTCCTGGATTTCCATCTAAAATACTGAATTCATCCCCTTCACTGTATAAACAATCTAAAGTCGAATTTTCTGTCAGTATTAGCTGGTACAGCAATCCCTTTTGGATCTTGTAGGAGAGAGTCCCAGTTGTCTGGTTCCAATGCCCATGAAACCTTCACAACAAAATCCTGCCCTGAGGAGCATTGTGAGTGGAAGGAAGTGTCCATTTTACACTACTCTTTGGCCCATTGGAATCCATGAACCATGTGTATGTGGGGTACATGCTACCCCTTAGGGATATTCTGACTCTGAGCCTCCCTGAGTAATTCCTCTCACCCACTTCAACTTATCTCTTCACCTTGTCTCATCCCCATTTCTACAAATCTTGAACTTCCTCCCTCTGTGACCTTTGAACCAGTTGAATGAAAGCACAGAGAAATGGGAGGCCAGCTTGGAATGCAAGGACAGGCCATTCTGAGTATCCAAGACTGAGACATTCAGTGGATTCTTCGCAGGGTGGGAAATAGATGACAATGTGCAGCACGGCCATGGCTGCTGACCTGAGGATGACACCACAGATGTTACTAATGAGGATCCTTAAGAGTTTATACTCCGTTGGTGAGGAGGTAGCTACTTCTTTCAAACCTGCTGTGTTTTTTTGTGCTCAGTCGTAACTGCTATGGTCCAAAATATTATATTGAAAAGTATAACATTAACCACACTGAGATTCTAGTTCTCAAATTTTAGGGAAGAGAAGGAGGAACCGAGAATGCTATTTTGAAGCAATAATTGACCTTAAGAGGTACCTGTCGGGTGATGATTTTATTCCTGTCTGAGCCTGCAACCTTGTCCTTATCTTGGATGCTTTGAATTAGGTCTTGGTGACTCTGCCCTCTGCCACCACTTACTATTCTGCTCATGTCCCAACCTATATGGTTCCATTCTTTCTCCAAAGATGGCTTTGTCTCTCATGTCACAGATTATGTTAGATGCAAATATCACCGGCTTCCTGATCCAACTCACACAGGTAACCATCTAGAAACCCTTCCTCCCCAGTCTCTAAGGAACATGTGACCTCTCTTTTTTCCAAGCCCTTTCTATTCACTTCTTTGATGAATTCCAAAGTTACTTCACCACCTTAAGCTTCACCTGTGTTATCTTTAAAAAGAATGTAATTAACCTTACGCAGCTTAGCTTAACCTAGTTAAGCATAAAAGAAAAAGACCTGAAGTCATGTATGGAAATCATTTCTGGCTACATTCATCAAGTGTTACACAAGTGTTACTCTTACTACATGAAAACTGAATACGCTTACCATAACCCAAGAAAAAAGCCCAAGTTGACTGTTTCAAAACAATTCTCAAAGAAATATTCCATTTTGACATTACTGTTTTAACTTTAAATATCATTTTTCCTCTTTTCAATGATGTCTACTACAAGTTTCTTGGCCTGAGAAGTATTAAAAACAGCATTACCGTTGTACTAATCATCTTACAGGCATTTCATTCCTCTTTCTAACTCCGCATGTGAGGGCTCCCAAAGGGTGAGAGATAATTATTTTATGTCAGTAGAATGCTCGGATCTCCAGCATGACTCCTCGGAGAAACATATTTGTCTAATAATCGTTTGGGACTATCAGGCTTTCATAGTAAAAAGAATGACATCATTTCTAATTTGAAGCTTTTGTGCCTTATTAAGGAGAAAAATAGGTTAGCTTCTCTAAAAACTCATCTAACCGATTAGCCTCGAAAATGAATATATGTATATGTGAATACTACTTGCATTAGTGGTAATTATAGAACTTTGAAATGATAGGATTTTTTCCCTTCAGCAATTTATACACAAAATTTATTTCACAATAGGTTTTAAGGGCATTAAATTATTTGGAACGTCTCCCATAGGATCCCCTCTTAATTAGTAGGATGAGGTGAAAAGTACTTAGGTTTCGAACCACCATGTTTAGCGCTGGGTCTCAAGATGTGACAGAAGGAACAGTGAGCACAGTGAGCATGAGCAAGAAGTGGGTGAGAGTTCTCATGTATCCAGATTTCACTGTGTGACCTTGACAAGCCATGCCACTTCTGCGAGCTCCTCCACAAGCCCGGAGACGGTAATGATGAACAGGCCACTGAAGCTGGACTGCCTAACCTCGCAGATGCTTTCCAGAATGGGTCATAATTTTATCTACCATATGTTGAATAAATATTTATTGAGCACCCGTCCGGCCAGGAACTGAACATATTTTTGTGATTTAACACTCCCAAATATGTGAAGCAGCTAAAATTATTCCCATCTTACAGATGAGGAAATCGAGGCTCAGAGATATTAAGTCACACTGACATTGCCAGAAGAGGAAGCAGTCAAAGATGGTTTATGTTAAGCAAATGTTTCCTCTGTTGCATGAGGCCTTTCTAAAAGGAGGAAACTAAAAGCTTAAATAGAGATAATTGCATGACAGAGTGCTGAAATAATATAACATAGGTAACAAGCATAGACCAAATGGACCCACATAGATGCTAGGAGTTGTGGTTTCATGTTCTATTATAAAATGCAGGTGTGCAGTGAACGTACACATTTGAGAATATTTCAACAGAGCGATAGGTGCCCAGTCACATGACATCGGTACCCCATTTCCTTTCGGTCCCTTCCTTTCCTTCAGCAACATTACAGATACTAACTTGAAAAATCTGATACTAATCCAGTTAGAGGAAATTCCAACACTCTAACTTGGCAAGGCCTTAATAATACTAGAAAATGTCTAGAGGGCCTCAGATGAGACTTTTCAAAAAATTTGTCAACAGGGGCGCCTGGGTGGCTCAATCGTTAAGCATCTGCCTTCGGCTCAGGTCATGATCCCAGGGTCCTGGGATCAAGCCCCGCATCGGGCTCCTTGCTCAGCAGAAAGCATGTTTCTCCCTCTCCCACTCCCCCTGCTCGTGTTCCCTCTCTTGCTGTATCTGTCTCTCTGTCCAATAAATAAATAAAATCTAAAAAAGAAAAAAAAATTGTCAACAAAGAACCCCCTGAACAGTTATATGATCGCTAAAAAGTCCTTCCAAAGGTAAATTCAGGGCTGGCAGGAAGGTACAGATTCTGAGTGATTTCTGGGACTTCCGGTGCTGCCTCTGTTATAATGAGTACTGAGCTTATTTCTCTGTGAGGAAAACTAGAAAAACCAATGAAGTTAGTCTCTTCAGTATCTAGAAACAAATCTGAGGCCCTCTTGACCTCATTAGTGGCAGCATTTGTCTTGGAAAGGAGGGTCATTGGTTTACTCTGCCATTGAGAAAAGGAAACAAGTCATTTTAATTGGATGTAGATTATAAGGAGTTATGGAGTCTGAGACAGTTTTGCTTTGCTGTATTTTAGGGGGGCGAGGCAGACTGAATTAAATCCACCTTGCCCCCCACCCACGCTAAGGAGGTTTATCACAGCCAAGGCACATCTAGGGGCTAGGCAAGATTAAATTAGCACTTAGATGATGTAACTGAGCTCAGGCAAGGCATGAGGGTAATCAACGGGCGGTACTTGCCTTGAGTGAGGACCAGCTACGTAACTGACCCCTAAGGAAGATACACAAGGGGAGAGATATTTATAAGGAGGATTTATTATTATTTAGGGA
>NW_024424453.1:41832995-41941418 GCF_017311325.1 Ursus maritimus
GTTGGTCTGAATCTTACACTCACATCCTAATAAAAGGCAGTATGGAATCTTCTAACCCTATGCTTTGTTGAGGGGGCATTAGTGTGATCCTGGGAGAGCTTAGCAGGTGTCCTTGCAGTTGGAGAACAGAGGGAACTAAACCTGAGAAGGTGAGGATATCAGCTGATTTTAGGGGTGCATCTGATAACTAACTGTACATCCATCTTTCCCAGATCAAATGTTTCTGACACCCGGAGATCATTTATGGAACACCGTGAAAGAACATAGGGTTGTAGTTGTAATAAAAAGGATCTTGGTCTTGGGAACTCTGCTTCCTTCTAGTGCCTACCTTTTCCATCTTCCCATTTAATATTTACCTCCTAATTCTCAAGATAGTTCTCTAAAAAGCTAGGTCTCATCCAAAGCCTTCCACCAAGAGCCATAAACCCCAATGGCCACCATCTGAAACTCAGGTGCTAAACAAGAGGAAATAGGAACCAAGCTAACTGACTGGGAAGGAGGAATCACTAGGAGGAAGGGAGATCACCTAACAAGTTCTGGGCTGTGATTATTATTTGGAAGAGGCCACTTTCAGTTGCTAATGTGAGATGACAATTGCAGTTTACAGTGACCATGAGACTTTTATTATCTAAGAGTTACTGGAAAAATCCTGGAGTTTTTTCCCTAAGTTGTGCCTACATTTTCATACAAGAGCAAGGGAAGGATTTTTCCCACGGAATAAAATTTAAAAGAAGAGTGGGAGACAAACCTAAATTCATTCTCTGATCACTTATAAATCTTTCTTGTTTAATGCACTGGCTACTGTGATTTCCAGGCCTGATTTATCTGGTTGTTAACAACTAAAACATTTTTCCTTTCTTTGCACTTACACTGCTTTAGAGTTATGGATTGTTGATATGGGAGGGGGCTTCATTTGAAAACTATCTCATGTTGATTCTGTTAAGTTTATTTTAACCGAGTGTAAATTTGGCCCTTCATGAACACACAGAATGTTCTGCAGCTGGTGAATGTTATGGGAGTTTCCTCAAAATGTTTCTGCCCACACAGCTTGGCCTGCGAATGAGCCCCCTCCCACCAGCCCCCTTCCCTCCTGCCATACACAATGTGTACACATGCTTCCAGGCACAGAGAATTTCATTTACTCACCTGCCCACAGCTTGGACTCTCAGTTTTGTAGGCATAATTATTCGTATACTTTCCCACTCATTCCCTAGGACATTGGTAACCACAAAATCTGCACAAACTATGTCAAAACCCAAATGAAATTTCAGTTCACTTTTATTCATTTCGATCATCTTTTTACATATTTGGGGCTCCATTTTCCAAATAAAAAGTCCCTATCGTCCATGAGGCATTAAAACCCTCTACTCTTCCTCTCCTCCCTAGCATGCACATACTTTGCCCCAAGGGGAGGGAATGATGAGTAAGGACAAAATGTAGGCTCAAGGTCACAAAATGGGGCCATCATAAAAAAGAATATGCTGTTGGAATCTGTTGTTGTTGTGTGTTTGTTTTGTATGTATGGAGAAATAAAGAGATTCTAAAGAGAACAACATATAACCACCACCCTCCTTTCTGGGAACTATTTCATTTCTACACATTTTCCCCTTTCCTGTGAAGGTAGTTGAAGAAAGACTACCAGGGAGAGAGATGCTTACCCTCCTCCTGCTCTCCAGAGGCCAAAAATAAAATAAAATATAAAATAAAATAAAATACCAAGAATATTCCAAAAAAGGAACACAGAACTTCTAGTCCTCAATAGAGGCTTTTGAGTTTTGCCATAGTCAAGCTCAGACCAGATTAGATGAAGATTTTGAACTGAAGCAATAAAGAAAATCTTTCTAGAATATTCTGGGGTTAGCGGTGACCTTCGTAGGTCCTTGTCCAGCATTCAAAGTCAGAACACTAGCTGTGTATTTACCCATAACACAGTTTATCTACATTGTTAGAGGTCTAGACCATTTAATTAGCAAACCAAAATCATTCCACATAATTGATGCCCAACAATTGTTAGTATTTTGAGGGGAAAGGAGCGGTCAGCTGGGTGAGTTTCATGGCAGAAAATAGAAAGAACATATAACATATAGCCCCTAAATGGTGCCACGGTACATTCTATTTGAACTAGAATCTCACTTAATTCTTAACAACTCTAATCATGATCCTGTACCATGAATGTCTCAGTACCTGATGAGCTCAATGTATCAATCTGCAAGTTGGCTCTTATTACTCTCGTTTATCAGATAAAATGACAATTCAAAAAAGGTGAGTGATTTATATGAGGGTATACTTTAACATTTTCATGGACTTGGCTAGCTATGTCTGTGTTCGATGAAAAATTCAGTCAAAAATCATTCATGTATTGTTTCCTCAACAATTTGTCCAGTGAATTGGCCCAGGTGTAGAGGCAAGAACCAGTTGACAGACTAAATGTTTCTTTATGTAATCTGTTATCATAGCGTTATTGTGTGTAGTATTGTAGGGTAGTGTTATGACTGATATGCATCAGAAAATAAATATGTAATTATTATTAATAACAAGTAGATAATACATCTACAAATAGCTGTCTGGATTTGTCTGATAAGTCATAAAAAGTCCTCCAACATATACAATAGTCTTATGATTCCTAGGTTGTATGTACGTTCTTCACTATAAAAACTTAGACCATTCTCTCCAATTTATGAACCCCGAGATAGTCAAAGCTTCTCAATTATAGAGAGAAAGAAAGAAAGAAAGAAAGAAAGAAAGAAAGAAAGAAAGAAGAAAGAAAGAAAGAAATATGCTAGAGTTTAGATGCTTTTGAGTAACAAGGTAATGGGATTTTTTTCATTTAATTTTCTTCATGACATATTATTTTATGTGTATGTATTTTTTCCTTTCTTCATGGTTTTCAAGACTTTTTCTTCATAATCATTTTTCATCTTAGTTTAAAGTGTATATATCTCTGGGGCTCAAGAGAGAAATAGTTATGTCTATGGACTTTGAATAGGTGGACATTGAGATTGACATTTTCCACGAATGGAGATAAAACTTTGTGTTTTACTTTCTCCTTTCGTGTTTATATATAAATTGTAGTTTGGGTCACAAAACAGAATGGGAGTAATTACACACCGAGATGCTTAATGGCAATGAATTCAATTCAGCGTAAAAACAAAACGGTACAGACGACTTTAAAATACAAGACAGTGAATCTGAAGAATTTGCAAATATTTAGGTACATGTTGGCCAAGACGTTCTTTCTCCAATTTTTATATCACAATTATCTCTCTGCAAATTAGTAGTACCTGCTTATATTTGTTTTTTACTCTACAATTCCATGACTCGTTCATATACAGTTACTGAGTTTGATCCTTAAAACATCTAGTGAAATATTGATTACATTATTATTCCCATTTTATAAATAAAGGCACTTAGACTCAAACAGGTGAAATGATTCATCCAAGATTACAGTCGGGAAAAGCTCTGAAGCTAGGACACAATTTGAGGTCCTGACAGTGTGATGACCTGTCCAGGAGAGCAATAGCCAAGCATGGTTCATACCAGAGATTCCGTGTCTTATCTTCACCTGTAGCAAACTCCAGTGCCTACGTCAATAAGCTTACAAAGGCAATACCCATTCATTAAACTTCCACTGTACAAACAGTCCAAGACCTGTTTCGAAGGGATCTGACACCCAGTAAGTGGAAAAATGTGTCATGTGTCCTTAAGAAACTTATCAATAAAGAATAGTAATTTGGGGCACCTGGTGGCTTAGTTGGTTAAGTGTCTGCCTTTGGCTCAGGTCATGATCTCAGGGTCCTGGGATTGAGCCCCAGTGGGCCCCCTGCTCAGCGGGGAGTCTAATCTTCCCTCTCCCTCTGCCCACCCTCCACCCCAGTTCGTGCGCGCTCTCTCTCTTTCTCTCTCTGTCTCAAATAAACAAATAAAATCTTTAAAAAGAAAGAGAGAAAAAAAGATAAGTAATTCTACCTGAACGTCTCCTCCATACCCTGTAACCTCAGAAAGCCCCAGAAAGATGGTCATTAGATCAATTTACTACTCCTAACTCTTACAGTGAGTGGTCAGGCGTTACAGGGCTCAGGTATTCAGGTACAGAACACCCATTAATTCTAAAATGCCTTCCTAAAAGAGTCACACTCTTATATTTAAAATATCATTTATGGCTAAACCTTAACTATCACATTATAACTAATTTACATTAGCCTGTTTTATATGTAGGGGTTGTAGAAGGTTTTTCTGATGACCAAATAGAGAAAAGCATATTGCCAAGTAATGAATATGAAAGGCATCCCCTGGAAAGCAGGTCAGAATGCTCTAGGAAAGCTTGGGAAAATGACAGAGAGGTAGTCACTGATGATACCTTCCACACTTCTCACCAGGATGGTGGCTTCAGAAAGTCTAAGGGGATATGCAAAAAAGAAAGGAGTACTTAGAACACACAAAAATGATGTTAATACTGGTTTCAGCAAGACACAAAATGAGGAAAATGCATTTTCAGTTGAGGTGGCAAGGAGATTGATGTTTACCAAGAATCTGCTGAACACTTTATATAAAATTTCTGACACCATTCTTCCTTAGTTCACCACAAATAATGAGAACCTTTCTGCATTAATAATCACTTTCAGTTTCTAATAATTAAACTCTAATGGCATTTAATGTACTCATTATGTTATGGGGAAAAGGTGAGCACAGGATTGCCTTGAAGAATGGATCAGAAAGAAGTAACTGAAAAGAATGTACTCACGAACACAGAATTCAAGCAGTGGACTCACTTAAGCATCTTTCAGTTGCCTGAAATATCCGTGACCCATAAAACAATGAATGCTTTGATATCATAAGTTGAGAGAAGTGTTTCTTCCTATATTCCTTTAAGCAATATGTGCCAGCAGTAATTCTTGAAGACCTTACTATAAGCCACCAAATTTCTGTCTTCCTTTTTCAACAAAGAGAAAGAAAGCTCTGAGGTCTTACAGATGACCTCATGATCTTTCTTCTAGTCTCTGCTGCAAACAGAGCCAAGGGGGAATATGAGTTTAACTAACACAATGTTACCTCTTTTATTATTCTCGGCTGAGGGATTCTGAAACTAAAGAATTTTTTCCCCTGTGGGATTCCCCAGAGAAAGTAAGAGCTAGCCCGAACGATAAAGGTTATATTACATTTCATTTTGGCTCCCCGGAGAAGGTCTGTACAAGTCGGGGTCCAATAAGGAAAAGAGAAATAGCTAAATGTTTTAAACAGAGAGAATTTAATTCATGGAATTGGTGATAGACCAGCTGGGTGAAAAGAGGAGATGATGAGGAAACCAGAGATTAAGAAAATCAGGAAGCCACTTGCCTCACTCCCAGGATAAAAGGGGCTGGTGGGAACACCAGAACCCAAGGGCTAGGTCATCCAAGGCAAAGGGGGGCTAAGGTGAGCTTGTCCAGTTTGAGTTAGGGCCATGGAGGAGCTAAACCTGAGACTGAAAGAAAGATAAAGGATTATCCTGACCTTGCCCCTCTTCCCATCTGCCCAGTCTCTGGGAGAAAACATGGTAGGGGTTCAGCAGAGGAAGAGCAAGGCATGGGTTAAGGGCAAACAGTCCAAATCAGCAAAAGGCCTTAGAAGGAGAACTGCCTCACCTGCATGCAAACGGATTTCATTGTTGGCCCATGAGGTGCGGCACCATCTCACAACCCTCCCCAGGATGAGAAGCAGCTATAGGCCTGAAGAGGAAATATATGTGAGAATTGTTTGTGAACTCCTGTTTGACACCAGCAATGCCCCCCCACCCCCGTGGAGAGTCCAGAAATCTCTGGGTGAGATGAAGCAGGAATAAGGAAGATTGGGTGCTAAAGTTCCCCCAGTACTCAAGGAGGTGAAGCCAGTGAAATTTCAGTTATTACCATAAATAGAACCTTGCATTTCCTCTAGACTGATGATACCTTGGAAAATTCAGATTACTCATGCGTATAAGACAACTAAAAACATATACATTAAAGTGTCAGCAATGATTATCATGCCATACTTTCTGAAATTTCTGCAATGAATATGTTACTTGTATTACTTTGTAAGGTTTTTAAAAATAAGGTATTATAATCCATTTTATTTAGCATACTTACTGCTTTCTGTTTTCCTGGTTGGACCTCAACCTACATAGACCCTTTCTAGGTAGCTAGCAGTGGATTCCCCATCTCCAGACTGTTCAGCAAGGACCCATGTTCCAGAGTGCCTTACTATGAGCCAATTTAAGTGGTCTGCCCTGTCAAAACCAGTTAGCCATGCTCTGATACTTGAGCTCTTCTGAAAATCTCTGACCAAGATTGCTTTAACATTCCTCTCGGCATTACTAAACTTTAGGGAAGTTTGCTCCTAATTATTTGCCCCTTACTTCCTTTTTCTTAGAGAATTTAGAGAATTAGTATTTGCAAATTCTTTCTCTGCTCCCTTTGTAACGTGTCTAAGTCTCCCAAGAAGCCTCTCACCAGTGTTAGGACCCAAGAAATGTCCTTCTCAAGGACCTAGAAACCATCTCTCCTCAAAATCCAAGTAGAAAGCTCACTGTCTTCCAGTCTCAGTGGGAGGGTAGGAGCCGGTCTTTAGACGGTGCCCTACTTCCAGTTGTAAAACTACTGTCGTGAAAAGAGGAGGAAGTTTATTTTTCCTTTGGGTAAAGCCAATTAGCAAACAGAGGTGGCAACAATTTCCCCATCCCAGCTCTAAAAACCTTCCAGTGAGAAATATCTATGAACTCATTTTTGACACCTGCAATACTCCCCTCTCTTTTTGAGGTCACTGCCTCTCCCCTATGCAATAGTCTTTCATGACGTCTCCTGTTCTACTTTTTCCAGAAAATTCTTACTTTGACAACTCCCTGCTCTCTCTTTAGCTCATCAACTTCCCTAGTGGTTTTTTAACAAGAAGGAATAGGATTCTCAGCTGATTTATCTCCCTGGGAAGTTGAGGGAGATTGCTTTGGTGTGTGCTCAAAAGGGTCTTACTAAGCAGGTTGCACTTTGTAAATCAAGCTGGCTTCACTCCTAAAGGGCCTCCAGTTAAGAAAATTAAGAAAATGACGTTAGGTTCCAGTCTGTCCTCTTTCTTCTCTTTACACACCATACACACCCATCTATCTCATTTGAAAGAAGGGTGTATCCTTATGTTTTTAGGAAAGAAACTCCAAGCCTGGGATAGGTTGGTCACCTAGCTGCTGTGAGGGCTGTTGGTGGAAAGCCTCAGCTGCCATGTCCTCCAGTGACACCTCACTGCAGAGAGAGCCCTTGTCCCCCAGCCGCTGGGCACCCCCACTCAATGACTGGCAGTTGCAGGGGTATTAAGACCTGGGCCTCTTGCCCCAACTTGGGACAATTTTTCAGCATATTTTCCAGCTCCAGAGCTCCCATAGAATTGATCGAAGCTGTCACTGGGCCAAGTCCTTGTTCAACTTCACCCTCTGCCCCGTCCTGCATCCTCCCCACTCTTCCCTGAGTCCTGTTCCCAAGCATACTTCATAACATCCAGCCCACTAACCCATCTCAGATCTGCTTCCCAGGAAATACAGCCTGCAGTGGCATTGTGATGAGAATCAAGGGAAGGGTATGCGAAGTTCCTACAGAATCTCCTAAGTGCGGGCCTACAGAAAAGTAAAGCTCACCATGGCCCCTCACTGAGCACCGTGTTGGACACTTTAATGAATACTGTTTAATTCTCACAAAAGTTACAAGATATATATTTTCTCCTTTATTTTCAGATGAGAAGACTGAAGCTCAGAGAGGACACGGTGTTGCCCCAGGTCATCCAGCTAAGTGGCCGTGCTGGGATTGAGCCTGAGGTTCCTGCGATTTCCCTTCATCCTGCCACCTCATAGCCTCCTACAACCTCAGGCCAGTTAGGACAGCTTCTCGGTTGTGTATCATCTATGGACTAGAAAGCTATGGCTTTAAGAAATCAGAGTCTGAAGACAGAATATAGAAATGCCTGCGGGTGGGGAGAGTGTATTTGAGAACAGCCAGTGAAGAGTTCAGCGGCCTCCTCCCCAGCAGTTCCAGGCCGTTCTCCCTGCTGAGAACAGAGGACGGTTGTCAGGTCTATTAACCTCAGCAAATGTAAATGGGGACCCAGATGCTCCCAGCTACAATAAAATCCTCCCCAACAGATGGTCAGGTTGAACAAGTTGGTATTGAGACCAAAGCTCCCAAAGAGCTCATCTGTACAAGAGCAGAATCAAATAGAACCCAGCCAACCCATTTTCTGGGCCTTGGATACTGGTCATGACCTGCAGCTGAAAATTGCACGGCACCTCTCACCAACGAAGCATCCTCGTGGCGGAAAAGATTAGTTTACTATTGGACCAAAGGAGGCCCGATTTGGTGACCAGGAGACTGTCCCACGTGGGATAGTCCTGCGGGAAGAAATGGTCGATCCCTCTGAACAGTGTTTATTGAGCGACTGTCATGCACCGAGCACGACACTGTGGCTGGAGGTGCCAGGTGATGAAAAGGCAGTGCTTTCCTTGAGGAAGTGAGGATAGGGGCACCTGGGTGGCTCAGCTGGTTGAGCATCTGCCTTCGGCTCAGGTCATGATCCCTGTGGGATCAAGCCCCGCATTGGGCTCCCTGCTGTGGGGGAGCCTGCCTTTCCCTCTCCTTCTGCCTGCTTCTCCGCCTGCTAGTATTCTCTCTCTCTCTCTGTCAAATAAATAAATAAAATCTTTAAAAAAAAGTGAGGATAAACAGTCTAAATAGTGGGCAAGTTCCATTCATGTGAGTAAAAAATGCACTGGAGTTGAACGATGGGCTCAGTAAGAGGTCAGAAAGGACATCTCCTGGGCAGCTCTTCTCAGTCAAGGCCCGTTTCCCAGAAGAGGAGGCTGAGAAATTGAGACTTGAATGAAGAGTAGAAGTTACCCAGGAAATGTTTAGAAGGGCAGAGGAGAAGTCATTATAGGCAGAGACGAATGATTTGCAAAGGCCCAAAAAGGACTAGCATATCTGGGGCAGTCTGGGTTCATTTGAAACAAAGGTTTTGAATATTCTTTGATGAAAGTAAAATGATATAATACCATAATGTTTCATCTTACATATTTTATGAAGCATGACAAATCTATGTAACATTTACTCGTTCGCAGGCTTTATTGAGGGCCTACTAAATACCAGGTACTATCCTAGGTCCTGTATGGTTATAGTCACCAATAAGAGCTGCCCCCCTCCCCTACAAGGTTTGTACTGGGTGCTCGCTATAAGCCAGAAACCCTAAATATTAGGACAGAGTCTTGGTTCTCACTGGGGATGGAACATTTGGGTCACCTGGGGAGCTTTGAAAATTGTCAGTGCAAAGACCACACCCTACCAATTAAATCCAAATTTCTGGGGCAGAGACTCAAGCTCTGGGATTTTTAAAATCCCAGGCAAGCCCAGTGCGCAGCCAAGTTAAAAAACCAGTGGACGAGCGCAGTAGTCGTCAGGGTTAAGTGTGCATGGAAGTCACAGGAGACTAATTTCGTAGGTCTAGGACGAGTCTCAAGAAACTGCATTTCCAACAAGTCCGCAGGTGACCCTGATGCTGCTGTCTCAGGGAACAGACTTTGAGAATCAGTGCGCGAGCATATGAAAGTTTATCTGTAGTAGCTGATCTCACCAAAGACACCTCCCTCGTAGAGCCGCCCGTGAATTACACCTTAAAGATACCTCTCTACCTCAGTGACAGATTCCTCTTTTTTAATGCACTTTCTTCCAGGAAAGGGATGAGGACAAGAACTTGAAAAGGACAGCTGATTGTTACATTAAAACTTCTTTGCTTGGCGAGTTTCCCCAGAGGAAAGCACTATGATGAGACCTTGGAGACGGGGCTCTCCTTGTTAGGACAGCGCGACGTGAAGGTTAAGAGAAAGGAGTCCAGAGCCACGTGGGCCCAGAGCACATCTCTGCAACCTCCCAACTTTGTGATCTCCAACAAGTTACATATACTTCCTGTGTCTCAATTTCCTCTTAAACTGTGGGGGTTGAAAATTCCAATAAAGTGCTTAGAACAGAACCTGGCACATGACAAGATTTATAGAAGCGTTGGGTATTACTACTCTCTTGAGGACAGCCCACTACTCTTCTTGATAAGCTTATAATGTTGCAGGCTGCAAACATCCTCCTTTCTCTATTTAGGCTCCATGTTTCAGATATCTACCACATCTTCCAAAGACCGTACCAACGGGAGAGCATATCCTAGGAAGAAACAGAACCCATTATGAATTCAAAGTTACAATACTAATAAACCTTCTAGGGGTTCAGTAGGCATGACATGGATATAAAAGGAATACAATCTACTCCCAAGGAACTTAGTCCTGGCGGAAAAGAGAAGGCACGTTTGCTAATAACTATACCCCAAAGCAGACTTTATAAAGACGTTCAGAAAGATGAAAGTAAAGTTCTGTGGGTCAGATAGAAGAGAGCAGACATCTGGTTGTAAAGGTAATGACCCACAGCTCTGACTTCGGGGAGAAAAGCGACAATCGATTTGGGTCATGAAGGATGAATAAGAGCTCCATATGCAGAGATGGTGATGAGAAGGGCACTCCGATGAGAAGGAACAGCATCGACAAAAGAATTAAGGCAAAAATATAGGAGTCGGTGTAGTTCAGGCAAACAGAGGGTACATGCATTAAGGGCTGGAATCAGTGTCGCTGTGTATTTTTCCCCTGACAGCCTACAGAACCAGCCCTGCCTCGGTTCCTACTCTGACACAGGACTAAGCGCCTTTAACGATAAGATATTAATGTATGTCAGTGGATAAATTTCTATTCCCGCAATTAAAAATCAAAGGATACACACAACGTCCAATTGAATATTCCAATATTCTGGAAGCCAGCCTCAAGGTGTTTAATTTTTGTAAATGGATTCTGGTACTTTTCCAAAGCAAATCTTTACTAGTTTTCGCCTCTCCTGATTGCATATTTAACATGTTGGCAGAAAACATTGAGGCTGGTTGAATCCAGTCATAGGCCTTATCATTATTGGCCATATAGAAATTCCACACGGTGGGGCTAAAAATAATGACTAGCCCATGCACTGTTTTTCCTGGTACTACCCAGCCCACCAGCACTGTCTGACTGTGTGTGAAAGAAAGAGAAGGGTTAGAATATCAAAAGACTTCCATAATTCTGCCCAGAATCTGGACCAGACAGTTTCACAGAGCCTCACAACAGGCCACGATTTGTGGCAGAGCTGGTAGTTGGGGTGGTCAGAAAAAGCTCTGGGAAATGTCGAGAAGAGCAGGGAATTATATATCCTAATCCTGACCAAAAGTCAGGGTCTCCCACACTATGTTATTTCCGATTCTTCCGATTCTCCTGCTCCTCGTCCTCCTTCCTCTTCTGTCTCTGATGACCTGTATGCTGTCACTTCTGCTTTATTCTGTGTGTTCAAAGAGAGTCCCTAAATCCAGCCCACACTCAAAGTCAGAGGAATTAGGCTCGAATGCTTGAAAAGAGTACCAAAGAATTTGTGGACACATTAGAACAGCCACACTGAGTTTGTCTTCTTAGATATTTCATAGAAATGGAATCATAGGGTAAGTTATGTTTTCGGTCTGGCTTCCTTCACTGAGCGTGACGTTTTAAGGTTCATCATGTTGTTGCAATGTCGGCGATTCCTAGCTTTTTATTATTGAGTAGCATTCCATTACACAAATATGCCATGCTTTGTTTCTCTATTTGCCAAAATACGCATGTATTTTCGGGCACATTTTAGGAAACACATGTTTTGAGTTTGTTTTTTTTAATGTGCAAAAACTTTTGAAATGCATATTGTCAAATGTTAGCTAGGGTAAAAAAGACTTTATGTGTTATGTAACAAAAACTAAATGTAGGGGCGCCTGGGTGGCTCAGAGGCTTTAGCGTCTGCCTTTGGCTCAGGTCATGATCTCAGGGCCCTGGGATCGAGCCTGTGCGGGCTCCCTGCTCAGTGAGGAGACTGCTTCTCCCTTTTCCTCTGCCTGCCGCTCCCCTTGCTTGTGCTCTCTCTGTCTCTCTCTGTCTCTCTCAAATGAATAAATAAAATCTTTGAAAAAAACCGAAAACCAATAGAATGTATAAAACACAACTTTACCGCGAGGGCAAACACCTCCGTTTTCTTACTGTGGCATGTGTAACATGACTGCTGTTGGGCAATAAGATGGCAAACAACAGCACCTAATTAAATCGGTAGCTCTTTTATTATATATTGATCACACACAGAGTTTGCCTCAAGTAATAGAATTTTCTTTTTTTTTTTAAAGACTCTATTCATTTATTTGACAGAGATAGAGACAGCCAGCGAGAGAAGGAACACAAGCAGGAGAAGTGGGAGAGAAAGAAGCAGGCTCCCAGCAGAAGAGCCCGATGTGGGGCTCGATCCCAGAACGCCGGGATCACGCCCTGAGCCGAAGGCAGACGCTCAACCGCTGTGCCACCCAGGAGCCCCAGTAATAGAATTTTCTAACTTTACATTCAACAAAATGAATTAAGGTAAAAAGGAGAGTTTTTGAGGTACGCATTTCCTTTTTTTTTTTTTTTAAGATTTTATTGATTTGAGAGAGAGCATGTGGGGGGAGTGCAAAGGGAGAGGGAGAAGCCGACTCCCCAGTGAGCAGGGATCCCAACTCAGGGCTTGATCCCACGACCCTGAGATCACAACCTGAGCAGAAGGCAAACACTTAACGGACTGAGCCACCCAGGCGCCCCGCGGTACACACTTTCATAGTATGCAGGGTCGGGAGTAGCTCAGATCCTGTTGGGCGATTTAGTTCTATCACTAAATGTCTGGAGTTTTGCTGAATGAATGGACTTTCTTTGCAAATCAAATTTCTACCCAGAATTTAACTTTAACATCGTATCTCTAAGGGACTTAAAACATGAAGCTTTTCACAAGGAACTTGGATGGGTTTTGCAGGGTCATTTTCTATGTAGGAAATACTTTCAGTTCTCCCTTGCATCTGGCAGAGAAAGAAATCGACTATTCCAAGGCCTTCACGGATCTGTAAAACCTGACTCTCGCACCTGGGCTTAGACTCCCTTCCCTGTGATCTTTGTTGGTCAGTGGTGGCCACCTAAAAGCCACACGGTATCAGTTCCTGCAGTGCAAGTGACAGAGCAAGAACCCGCTCCTGGTCTCGGGAGAACAGTTCTAGACTGGCTCCCAGTGATCCTTGAATCTCCTCCCACAATTGAGCATGGTCAAAACTTAGCAGCCGCCAAATAAATAAATGATGACCTTAGCAGTTCTATTCATAAAGCATACATCACAAAGACGAATACCTTACTAGTCCCAAATGTCGTGCAGAAAACTTTGGAAACTTACCGTCATGCATTTTTAAACAGTCAGCCTCCAGACCATGACACTCAAACTCAGTGAGAGGAAAGGCTGCAAGCTTGGTTGCCCCTCTAATAGAGGATTGGGGTCAGAATCACTTGGTGGACTCTTACAAACTACACAGGATCACCCATCCCCGAATTCGTATGTGACCCCTAGTGCGATAAGGATCCCCGCCATATGGAGTCACTTTTATCTACAGGAATACATCTTACATTTTTTAAAGATTTTATTTATTTATTTGAGACAGAGAGACAGCATGAGCAGAGGGGAGGGGCAGAGGCAGAAGCAGGCTCCCCATTGAGTAGGGAACTCGATGTGGGGCTTGATCCCAGGGTCCCAGGATCATGACCTGAGCGGAAGGCAGACGATTATTAACCCATCTAGCCACTCAGGCGTCCCAGGAATACATTTTACATTTTACATGCAATGAAATAAAGGCAAAAAAAGGAATCATTATTAATTTAATTTTAGATCAACTGATATTGAATGAAAAAGATTGAGAACTGTAGTGTTTAATAGCATATCAGCTATGGAGAGAGAGATAGAGAAGTTTAAAAGTATTAACTGAAAAATCTGATGAATCATCAAATAAGGAGACTTTCCCAATTCTGGATGCCAATCCAGAAATTTGCCTTCCTTCTGTAAGAATTATAAGACCTCGCTCCACCCCCCCCCCCAATATCACACACATACATGTGTGCTCCTTCTTTTCGCCTCTCTTAAATTTCACTTGGGGTAGGAACTTCCTTCTTATAAAGTCTTTCCTTTATAAATACCCATGCATTTGCTGCTCCCCAAATTTCCAGAACTCTCCTTCTGGCAAAACTGTCTTCCTGCCCCTTGTCTCAGACTCCCCACCTGTGTGAGTAATAAACATTTATTTGATCCCAGAAGATGGATGGCATCAGTTTTATATCTGAAATCAGACTTGGGATGGAGTTTCTCCAGTCAGAGGGAGGTGGCTGTAACACCCCTCCAGCAGTTGTTATACTGAGGAAGGAACTGATGGAACAAATATTTGTTGAGTTCCTACTATGTGTCAGGCATAGTCCTAAGCACTGGGATTGTGGCATAAATAGGAAATGCAAGGCCCCTGACCTCACAGAGCTCACATTCGGTAGGTCTGTATCAATGTTTGGAGTATATGGAACCCACCTGACCAACACAGCCAACCTATGAGATTTGCATATGTTATTTGGGCCTCACTTTCCATTCCACTCACTGGCCAGGTCTGATTCACACATTTAGATCGGGAATCAACATTGCCTTAAGGCAGTTCTCTATGACAACAAAGCAGTATTTTCCATATTTGTTAAGAGAAGTTCTATCTAAGATACTAGGAACATAGTTGCAGTTAAGAGGTTTCCAACTAAAGATAGTGGGAGGCACAGAAATCCAGAGGGATGGTTCAACAATGGGGGCAATCCAAGATGTAGATACAAAATATGGAGTCTACTTGTTTGAGCCACGGTCCAGACAGAAGAACCAAGGTAAGAATCAGAGAGCCAGAAAGAAAGTGGTAGAGAAGAATGGAGTTTAAATGATAGTTTAAAATTGGTAATAAGGAAACATAGCTGGGACTCCAAGGCCATTCCCTTGAGCACTGGGGGATTCGTAATCTTCTACATATACGTGGACAAGTATAATAGTCTCCTAAAAAACCAAAGTAGAAAAGACACCAGATCAAAATGAGCGCTTCGTCCATCTTAAGAGCTTTATGTTCCTGCTTTTTGTCACCAGGACTGATATAAATTTGACTTGTGAGCTTTCTATACTGTATCACCTATCTACACTTTGGTATCCAAGACCCTCATCAAATAATAGCACAATTAGGAGTGAAAGGTTGAGAAATGTCCTTGGAGGAGCCAAACAGGCTTGTCTGAGCAAGAGATGACCTAGAAGCTTCTTGTGTCTTGAGGAGGAGGAGGGATGGGAGTTAGTAGAGACCTGAGCAAGGTCAGGCTTTGAAAATGTTGCTGTTACAGTACAACCTAGCAATCCTTGGCAGAGTGACAGAGTACCTTATAGTATGAGATACAATCAATGGTTTACATTAAGCACCCAATCTGTCAATATTGGGCTGGAGGGAGTAATACCTGAGTCACTGGGAGAATGTGTGCATTCATTCATTGTGCTCACATCTGTTACTGCGTATCCTGCGATTGCATTCTCCACACAGACCCGGAAACAGGATGATTGAATAGGCATACATTTATATACATGCAATAATTCGGTCCACTGAAATCAGCACTCACCCTAAGGGTATAATTCAATCCTATCATAGAGCAACAGATAAAAGAGAGATGAGAGAGAAGCAAATGCCTGTTAACATCTAAAAGGCAAACAAAACAAAACAAAAAAGCTGTACCAGATGCTTGAGAGGAAGTCTGTCTCTGCAAACCACTAATGCTCTAGATACTTCTTTCCAAAGCAGGAATAAAGCATAGGAAGTTATTCTGTCTCCCTTTCCAAAAGGAAATCAATATCCCCAAGTCCAAAACCAAGACTATGTTTGAGTGCCTTAGATAAAGTAGGTATACAATGCTGTGTTTATTAATATCTTACAAGTATATTGTCCTTTCTAGTCTAGCAAGTGCCTCATGCAACCAATGAGAAAAGGTTCACATTTTACCTTTATTTGCCATACAAGAAAATTGAATCTGAGAGAGGTTACGTGACCTCACCAACTATTCATTAGCAGACTCAAATCCTGTCTTTTAATTTCAAATTATTATTTTCATTATTTTAGTCTAGCTTTTGATATAAAATTTTAGTGTACAAGTGTATTATACGCATATATATATGTATTCAATATTGTACATCGTAACTACTACTTAAGGAAAAATCACCTTCAGTGTGTCTGTTAAAGATACTGTTTATAAAATTTGAGTTCCCAGAGCACATGGAATGATCCACTTTGTTTCACACAGCTCTGTGATAATGCCTGCACTGAGCGTGTGTGGGCTGTTTGAAGGTGCGTGATGAAAACACGGACACCCACATGGATCCAAAGAGTGAGGGTGATGTTAATCGAGGGCTGGGCATGTAATTTGCCATTATTTATCTTGATTATTTTTTCCTTTTTAAGGTTTATTTCATTAATTCTCTACTTTTAAAATTGACCAGATAATTTATTTACTCTTTTTCATGTCAAGTACTAAATATAGTTATGGAATGAACCTCTGACATATGCAATAAGAAGAATGAATTTCCAAAACTGTATACTGAGCAATTGAGGCAAGACTCCAATAAATACACACTGTTATTCCTCATTATGTGAAGTTCTAGACAGGCAAAAACCAATCTACATTGACCGAGAGAAAAAGCAGTGGTTACTTGGACCAGGGGTTGGGATTAGGAAATGACATGTAAGGGGCACAAGGGAAATTTCTGATGTAATGGAAATGTTCTGAATCATGATTCTGGTGGTGGTTACACAATTATATAATAGACATTTGTCAAAACCCATCAAATTGTACACTTTAAATGGGTGATTATGTATGTAAATTACACCTCACTAACTGATTGATAAAAGAAAAGGACACATAAGTATAATTTTCAACAATAATATTTATGAGGTTTTTATAATGTATTTATAACATATTTTTACATAAAGATCCCTATTTAAGCTTTACAACAATTCTATGAGGTAGACATTATTATTACCATCCTTATTTCACAAATGATAGAACTGAATTTTGAAGAGTTTAAATAATCTGCTAATAATCACATAGTTAGTAAAACTTAGAAACTAAGATTTGAGTCCAGGTTTTTTTAATCCAAATTTTCAAATGGTTCTCTCCACCCAAAATTGAATCCCTTTCTAAATCCTTACCAAATAGAACTTTTCATGCAACCCCAACCCCAGTAAGGATGGATAGCACAAAAAGAAGCTAATTTTTCAATAAAGTTATTCATGAATAGAGACAATATAAAAGCACTTAGCTAACATTTTAAAGCAGTATTGAAAATATTTTTGAAAACACATTAGTTCCTTTTAACTTCCAAGTGCTGTGGGTTTGCAGTCTGGCATATCACGTTTTGGGACTAGTCAAGGGCACAGTATGCCTGGACAGCATTTTTGTTTTTTGCCTTCCCTCATCCTATGAATGCCCATAGTTCCCCACGCCCTCTAGAACTTCCACTGCTCTGTCACTCCATGCCACTTGTCTCAAATTAACTCTGCCGTTCTGCTTCAAAATCCATTACCCTCAAAATCTAATCCAACCTAGTTAATATTAAAGGAAGAACAATATAAAGTAACCCATCCATACTAAAGCCTTTATTGCTAATGGTCCATTTTATTCTCTAGGGAACTTGCATTTTCAAGATGACCACGTTAAACATAATGAATCAGTAATTGGTATGATTTTAAGGAATGTACTAGAGTTCAATGATTTGATTTTTAAACTCACTAATATGGTAGTCATGACTTCTATTCACCAATAACAGGTCCTTCTACTTCTCGGCCAACAGGAGGGTTGTACCCCTTACCACCCTTAAAGTTGGGGAACATAGTCCATTTGACTGACTCACTTGGTCAATGAAGTATGAATGGAAGTGACGTGCCAATTCTGGTCTTTAACTGCCAGTGTTGCCATGTCCATGAAGTTCTGGATAATGAACTCTCCATAGGCTGGATCTCTGAGTGAGATGAGGTAAAGCAAAGCCCCCACTAGTACTCAAAGCAAATGTGGCCTGCACACAGATTAAACCCTTTGTTGTTTGATTGCTTTAAACCCATTAGATTTTGGTGAGATTGTTTGTTTTGAAAGCATAATCTAACCTATCCTAAATAATACGATTAAATTTCAGTATGTATGCTTCTCTTTCTTTGTAATTTATTTAATATTTCCTAATTTGGGACAGGTATTAAAATTACTATAAACATCTCTTTTAGGGTTTTGTACCCACTCACACATCCACCCCTCAAGAGGCTGTTAAATTGATGGTGTATCCTAGGACCCATGGTGTCTGAAATGGGGTAAGAATCTACACAATACTTCCTTCATTTGGAAGGCTCTTTCCTTCCAATACATTGTTCTTGCGCCACCAAGATCCCAGGGAAATTTTGCTTCTTCCACTTCCCACCTCCTGGAATCCCTCAAGAATCTCAGACCATCACCATATCCTTTCTGCCTCATAATATCCCTACTCTGACACTCTAATATTTTATTGAAAGATGCAAATATACACAAAGCAGCTTATTTTTCCTCTTATTCTCTTCTGTATTCTACATATTTCCATTATTAAATGCTACACTCAGTTTAAAGAACATAATCTTCCCCCAAAAGAAGGAAGTGAATACTTGGTCAAGGATATCCCTTTAAGTAAGCCTCTTTTTTTTTACTCTTACCGAACGTCATTTCCCCATGTTTATTTCAAACGTCCACCTCCACTGCCTCTTCTCCAAGGACAGAATTACTCTTTGCTTCTTGGTATTCTGTTTCCTAAAGTGCTTTTATATTGGTTAAATAAATTCCAGTTGCATTTTGAGAGCTACATCTTGTACAGAGTGGTCTTCTTATAAAGGAACCTCTGATCTTGTCAGCTTTTCTTACCTCTTGGTCCCTTCTCTTACCTTTTCTTTATTTCTTTGCTCATGTCTATCTTTTCAGCTCAGAGGCAACAAGCAAAAAACTTCACTTTCACTGTGTTTTTTATTTGAAGTCCTGTTATCTGCCTGTCCCAGTTGAGAAGACATCTCACTGCTTATGCACAATCTATCTTTGGATAATAATCTCCCTATAGGAGGGGACCCAATCTAGAAACTAAATACAGCTTTGAAGATAACTTGTATATTCACATGACTCTGTACCCCAGGGGCACCCATTAGATATTTGTTGTGGTGGTGGGCATTCTGATAATGACGCTTGTCCTCTGTCACCAGTCAGGATGAGCAAAGCCTGCCTTGTCACCAGACACTGTTATTTCCTGAGTCTTTCTCATGAGAGGCTGGCCACACTCCTCACTTCTCCTCCTTGCATTGCCAGCTCATAGCAGTTCACTTGTAAATACTCATTAAGGGTATTCACCAGTGAGTTGACTATAACACCAACTCTGAGTAACTCAGTGAAGGAAGTAAAGAAAATTACATCAAATGAGACCAATTTTAGTTGTTCATATGACAAACAGTGGGGACAAGGGAAGAAACGTCATTCTGAGGATATAGTTTTTCTTTAACTTCAAATTCTTCAATGATATTGCACATAGGTTAAAAAAGTCTGTACAGTTGGCAGAAACATACAGAATATAAAAGGGAAGGATGATGAAGGGAAGGAACAATTTTCAGCCTAAAATACAGAAGGTAGAAAGTTGAGCCATATAAACTTTAGTTGGAATCCCAGTTCCCTTACTTACCAGTTTTATGGCTTTAGTAAGACACTTAATCCTTCTGACCTCATAGTCCTTATCAGTAAAATGGGACTCATTCATATTTACTTCGTCGAGAAATCATGCCTTTAATACATTGGCACAGGGCAATTCTTCAGTCAATGGCAGCTATGAGTGTTATGGTACTGGATTTATAACACAAGATAATAATAATACTATCCTCCAAGCTAAGCACTTTGCTCACATTATGTTATTTAATTCTGTCAAGGGCGCTATAAAGAAACGTTGTTAATATCATTTTATAGATGTAAAAACCCAGTTTTACAGTGCGCAGTAACTTACCAAATGTGACAGAAATGAGGACCAGTATACTCAAGCAGGTTTTCTGGTGAGTGTCTTAAAACAGTGCTTGTCAAATATTAAATGCACACGAATCATCTGAAGATTTTATTAAAATGCTAATTCTGATTCAGCAGGTCCAGGGTGGGGTGTGAAATTCCAAATCTCTAGCAAGGACCCAGATGATGCCAACACTGCCCAACTGCTAACAGCAGGATGGAGTTAAGCCCAGCCCAGGGTCTTAATCTAGGTGCTGCATTCCTGATGGAATAAGGCATCAGAATGTATAGGGTTAGGTGAAAGGACAAAAATGACCAGGTTGTGAACAAAACAGAAAACTTTTTAAGTTATGCAAAGGTGAAAGATGAATATTATAAAGTGTTTTTCTCTGGGGACAGAAATATTAGCGTTATAATTTTCTTTTTTTTTTTTTTCACATGCTCATTTGTCCTAGCATACATAAGATCTATGATCCCTAGATCAGTCACCCCATTATTGAACCGATTGTAATTAAGAACAGGGATTCTCCCACTGAAAGAAAGGATTATTTACATATGTACTCTCACGGACTTCTGGTGACTTCATCATTGACTTTAAAACAACAACAACAAGAAGCAGTCCCATGAGCTATGACTGCTGGTAGCAAACCCTTTGGTAAGAAGGGAGGCCTGGCAGATATTGATGTGCTAAGGAGGTATGAAATTGGTACAGCGGGTTGGCCTGAGTCAGTTTCCAGCAGGACCAGGCAACGTGATACAGAACACCTAGAACACCTACTTAAATGGCTGTACATTGAAGAAAGGCACATGCTCAGAAAGACTCAGATTTGGGGGGGTTATTAACCATTGCCTCTGAACTAATGTTAACTTCCGGGCATCTAGGAAAGAATACCATTATGGCCCACCAGTCAGAGAGGTGGGAGGTTAGGAAGATCACGTCATAGGTGCAGTTTTGGCCTGAATTTGTCTCCCAGTGGAACCAGTTGGTCCACAAATCCACCTTGTGATTATTTCCCAGCTCTTGAGTGCATAGTTGAACAGATATAATCAGAAGTTGGCAGACTCCACACTGGTTTTCTGATCTGAGAACTGGGGGTTCTTATGCAGGAAGGACTACGCTTCTCTCTACCAAAATGGAAAACTAAGAGCAATACTGAATACAGGAGGATCTTAGAGATTAGAGTCACCATGAATAATTTGAAAGATGCAGTAGTATTAATCCTTACGACATGCCCATCAGTACTACCTTAACCAGGTGATCAAGGTTAACACCAACAGTGGTAAGTCATGTTGAGAGTAGAGCTTTGACATGATAGGAAGAGAATGGCACTTCTTTTCAGTGCTTTTCCTCTCCCAAACCCATAACCCAGCCTAAGCATGAAAAAAGTCAGACACATCCAAGTTGAGAGATTCTAAAAATACCTGAACAATATGCCTCAAAATGGCCAGTATTATAAAAAACAAGGAAAGTCTGAGAAACTGTCATGGCAAAGAGGAGCCTAAGGAGACATGATGACTAAATGCAATGTGGTAACTTGGATGAGATGCTGGAACAGAAGAACGGCATCTGGCAATAAAGTAAGGAAATTTGAATAAATACGGACTTTAGTTAGTAATAACATATAAATATTGGTTAATTGATTTTCACATATTACCATAATAATGTAAGATGCTAATAATGGGGGAGATGTTTGTTGAGTAAATGGGAACTTTCTATATATACTATTTGCACAGTTCTCTGTAACTTTAAAGCTATTCTAAAATGAAATGTTATTTTTTTCTAAAAAAATGAGTCTATGAAAATGATTTAAAGCTTAATTAGGTTAAGATTTCAGTTACCTCTGTTGTTCCAAGTACAATAAGCTCAGTGGAGAAAATCAGCATATTCCTGACATCTGTAAATACAATTTTATTATCTCAGTAAACAATTGTGGAGATTTTTTGCTGTTTTGAAGTTTACAAATGGAAAGAAAGGCACATATAGATGTCGAAGTGACCAATACAAAAAGTGGATTAACTCAATATTTTTTTCTGACATACAGGAGCCATGTTATTTTTAAGTAAAAAAGACTATGTTCTGTTAAATTATATTTAAAAAGACATAAATTTAACAATAAAATAATGTTCTGAAAACATACCATAAAATAAAATGCATTTTCAAAAAAATTCTGTATTTCTCAGAATCTCTTGAGGTCCAAATATTTTTCAAGTTTCACTAATCAGATGGCCCCATGAACTTCATGAATCTGAATTCAGAAATGTCTTAAGTGCAGAGGGGACAGGGATGTGGAAGGTATCTGTTTTGCTGGTAAGGACCTAATAGGCATGGCTTCATTCTGAACTGGTAGCTGCGACTTTATCTCTGGATTTCAGCTAAAAATAGTGTGGAGCCACAGCAGACTGGTAAGGGCTTCCGAATCCCCGGATCCCAGTGAGGACTACCGCAGGTGTCTCCTGGATGTCTCGAAGGTACAGCTGGTTGGTTCCCTGGGGATTCGGCTCTGTGATGTTGGCTGAAAGTCAGTCCTGAAGACCTGGTCTTTCAGACTGCCTATGATTTTGTCAACATCCAGTTCCCTGTATTAAGTCACTTCCTTCTCAAAACGCTAGAGTTTCTGTTGTCTTCAACTGAGCACATAAGGAGCCAGGAAAGGAGCCATAAATAAGTGACAAGAACCTCATGCTGCATATTAAATATTTAAGAACATTTTCCATGTTTACAGAAAATGTTATTTACCATTTTATTTTAAATAGAATCTAGGCTTGGTTTATCTTTCGTTTCCCCTCTTTAGTGGCCATATGGTAGAACTGTCTATCTCTACTACAAGGATAAAGAACACTGTGCAAACATGATGCTGATCGGCACCTGACAGTTGGTCTCAGCTTGGGGCATGTATAGGGAATGGTGTGGACTGTGGAAAACTCACAATGGAACCATGAGATGAGATGCTGTGACAGGAAGAGGATAAGGGCAACAGAAGAGGAAGAGGGCAAGCTGACTGGAAATAGTGTCGCAGACTATGTCACACATAGTGTGACATCCTTCCCAGCACTGGTGTGTTTTCTTGCACCCAGCAGACCAGGCCATCTCATAAGTGAGTATGGCATTGCATTGCATGGAGAGCAAAATTCACAAACTGCTATACTGCAGGCCAGACTCCTCAAAATCACTTCATTTGGCCCAAATCATGTTGAAGAAACTTGAGCCCGCATTGCAAAATGAGAGAGTACATTCAAAAACTCGGATTTCTAGTTTTGTTTGAAAAATAAGAAGATCTGACAATTCTGGGAATACCTTCAGAGTATCCTAGGCATACCAACTCTGGCAGTGAACAGCAGAGCTGAACTCAAGTTCCCTCTCGTGACTCCCCATACTTATCTTTATCACACAAATCACTCTGAGCTGTGATTTTCTCTTTGCTCGCTTATCTTTTCCCCCGCGTTGTGGGGTAATACTGTTTCTTTTACACCTATATCCCTCCACCCTGACTTACATGGTATATTCCTGTTAAAATGTTAATAAGTGTTTATTAACTTTAGGGACTCGAGCTATCCACTATTACTTATGTTAAAATAACATTTATTGAGTTCTTACTCTGTTCCAGGTACTGATCTGGGAGCTTCTCGTGCACCCTCTCATTCAGGCAGTGAACACAATAGCATTGGTACCAAGTCAAGGAAATCAGAGGGAACAAAGTTAACATTGATGAGACTCCTTCATAAATGATTTGAGATTTCAGCTGGTCTTTAAAAGAAGATATTTTAATAAATATCTTTTATTATCATAAAAAATAAATATCATTTATTAAAATGACATTTTAATAAATAAGGTAGGTATAGGGTGGTACCTACTATTCTAGAGAGAAAAATAAAACCCCGGTGCAAGGCATATCTGAAGAGTGAGGAACAGACCTGTTGTTCTAACGAATAACCCAACAGAGATAAAGATGGAGAAGAATATAAGGGCCAAATGTTGGAACAAATAAAGGCCTGATTCCAAGGTTCAGATCTGATCCTATCCACATTGGATGCCACTTAAGTAGATAAGATGACAAGTGGGGTAGAAATATCTAGGTAACAACAATTTGTAGAAAGCATCACAGATGGAAAACTGTGGCTTATAAAAGCAGGTGGTTTCCACGTGTATACATATGTCAAACTCATTAAGTTTTATACTTTAAATATGTGCAATTTATTGTACCTCAGTCATACTTTAATAAAACTGAACAGAGAACAGATAGACCTTCATAAATATCCAATTTATATTCTCAAGGGCAGCAATGTTGCAGGGGAGGAAGTAAGCTAATCTTTATTAAAATCCTACTAAGGACAAAGCACCACGCAAGGGACTTTATCCAAGCTATCCCAATTAGCACAGCAGCGCTGCATGTGAGACATTGTCAACCCTACTAAGAGAACCTGAAATTCAAATATCAGCTCCGAAGGTCACAGAATCAGTAGAGATCAGGTTTAGGCTTGAACTCAGGTCTATTTATCTTCAAAGCCCTGCGAGTTCAAGTGATCCCACACATGGTGAATATTAACATATAACCTAGAACCAGCTTCATTCTCTAGTCTGATGACAAGTACCAATGAAAATTGGTGGGAACATATATATAATCCAAATTAAGGACTTTGATCTATGCTCATTGAGTTTATTATCCTGCAATTTTCTTTTCTTGTAGTGCTCTTGTCTGCCATTGGCATCAGGGTAATGCTGGCCTCAAAAAATGAGTTGGAAAGTATTCCCTCTTCTCCAAATTTTTGGAAGAGTTTGAAAAAGGTTGGCAGAATTCACTTTTTTAATTTAGCTTCTAATTTAACTTCTTTAAATATGTGGTAGAATTCACCAGTGAAGCCATCTGGTCCCGGGCTTTTCTTTGTTGGGAGATGTTTGATGCCTGACTCAATATTCTTACTTTTCTTACCCTTTATTGGTCTTTTCAGATTTTCTATTTCTTTGTGATTCAGTCTTAGTAGGGGCTGAAGAGTGAGGAAGTGAGGAGATGTTGGTCAAAGGGTGAAAGTTTCAGTTATAAGATAAATAATGCAGATCTAAAGTACAGCATGGTCACTATAGTTGGTAACACTATATTGCGTCCTTGAAGTTTGCTAAGAAAGCAGACCTTAAGTGTTTTTAATAGAGAAAAAAAGAAAAAATTGCACCTATGTAAAGTGATGGATATGTTAATTACCTTGATTCTGGAAATCATTTCACAGTGTATATGTATATCAAAGAATCACATTGTATACCTTAAATATATATAATTTTTATTTGTCAGTTAAGCCTCAATAAAACTGGCAGAGGAAAAAAACAAATTAAAGACAAAAATTTGGGACGCCTGGGTGGCTCAGTTGATTAAGTGTCTGTCTTCGGCTCAGGTCATGATCCTGGGGTCCTATGATCAAGTCGCACATCAGGCTCCCTGCTCAGCAGGGAGTCTGCTTCCCCCTCTGCCTGCCTCTCCCCCTGCTTATGCTCTCTCTCTCTGTCTCTGTCTCCCTCTCTCTCTCTGACAAACAAATAAAATCTTTAGAAAAAAAAGAATAGTAAAGCATAAGTATGATTAAAAAACAATAATAAAAAAAATAAAGACAGAAATATTTACTCCAAATACTTGTTTTACATTTTTTTGAAGACTTTTCACATCCTTAAACTGACTGGAAATTTAGTGAAATTGAGAGTGCGAAGAGAAGAGAACAGAAAGAGAAAAAAAGAAAGAGAGAGAGAAGGAGATAGGAAGAGAGGGAGGAAAGAAAAATATTATAGATACCTAAGGCCATGTCTCAATTTTTATGCCCAGTTCATACAATATAGGGACTCTATTAAATGTCTAATTCAATCCAATCCATTTATCATGAATAGCATCAATTTCACCAATGAAAGCTTATTTACAAGATCCATTATGCCAATGACTAAGCCAGTAATTTCACCAGAGGAAACCCATATGTTGGTTAACAACACTTGTGATTGTTGACCAGAAATAAGGATAGTGGAACTCCTAAGTGTGAACTTTCTGATACCAGCACCCTTCCTGGAGTAGAATTTCTCATTAGGGAAATGACAACACTAATAATGTTACTAAAGTGTATACAGAATATTTGGCTGCCCATCCTGAAGTATTTTAAAATAATAAAAAGTGTTCTGTAACAAACTTTAGTTTATCTAAATTAAAAGCTGTCATGATAAAACTGTAAGACACATTGAATAACTTTGAGTTTCAACACATCGACGTTGAGTTACAGAATTAATTTAAGCACAGAGTCATTTTAATTATAAAGCTATATTGGGTCAAAACCTGAATGAGGTTTGCTGTATTTTAAGAAGCTTGTTCTTTCATTATCTCTCGTTTGCCCTCAAGTGGTTCCAACTGTTACAGTTCATTGTCATTGATTTCTCTACAAATTATTGGCTTCTTGAGTCTTGCATTTGGGAATTTTTGTTGATTTTCAATTTGGCACTATTTTAGAATTTTTCTCTACCAAACTTCAATTTCGTTGGAACGAATGAGAAATGTGTAATTGTCTTGAAAATATTTCTTAATTTGGCTGTTCTTATGCTATCAGTAATCGAGTATTAATGTGCTTCAAAATCATCGTTTATTTCTCAATTATCTCTTTAAATCAGCATGAATTCCTTCCTATGATAGAGAAGATAATCATTGCTGCTTCACCATTAAGGAAAACAAGGCATAGATATATTAAGTGATTCCATTTTCTCCACCTCAAATGGAAAAATGTACGTTGTGGTCTAATATGGAATGACACGTAAGGTACACAGTTTCGTCAAACATTAAGACAAAGACTGAGAATATCCTTTTAGTAATTTTACTACATAGTAGAATCTTCTTCCCCACTTCCCATGTTTAATGTTCTGTGTCCTAGAAAAGGCATCAGAAAAACTTGAGATGATTAATCTCAAAGAACTCCACATCTAGTCCATGCAGCAATAGCACTTATTTTAGGGGGGTGGGAAGGGGGAAAGGTAGAGCACAAGTGACCAAATTGTACAGACACAAAATAATAGTAATTCCCGTTTACAGAGGGTTTTTTGTTTTAGTTCTCATTAAATATATATATATATAATCAATAATAATATATATAATATAATCAATAATAAATATATATACACACACATATATGTATATATATATGTTACATATATATATAATATATATGGGTTTTTTGTTCTAGTTCTCATTAAATATATATATAATCAATAATAATATATATAATATATAATCAATAATAAATATATATACACATATATGTGTATATATATGTATATACATATGTATATACATATATATATATACATATAATCTCCTACATTACTCTTAAACACAAGGGAAGTGAAAATGCAACACATTTTCAAGTTTCTACTTTATTCTCTCCTAAGACACTATTTTAGGGCCCAAGGCTATCATAAGATTGCAAAGAATTTGCATGTTTTCTTTTAAATGAGTATCTTTTCAAGAAAGAAGACATATCAGTTTCCATTGTGAGCCCTGGAAATGAGATCTGAAGAGTGAAAATGAGTTGCACAAAAGTTGATAAAAGAGTTGAACTATGGTCTAATTCTGGAACTGCTAAATAATTGACCGTGGTACATCCTTGTTAGAGGCCAGTGCCAAAAATAACTTCTAGAAATGGGATGAGAATCTCGGTCAGAATTGAATTAATTTCCCAAAGAAAGAAGAACCCTATTTTGTCAATGTACAGTAATTTTATCTTCTCATAAAACTTTTACCACAGTCAAAAGCATGTGTATTATTGTTAATGTCCAACTTTTGCCCAAGAACTGAATAGATATTTCCCATTTTATGGAGTTGTTCCTCTGCAGGGTTTCCTGGGCGCCTTGTTGATGTTCTGTAAATTTCTCTTCCCCTATGTTTTTACCACAGTGTAAAGTATGTGTCTTATGGCTAATGTTTACTATTTGACTGAGACTGCATAAATATTTCCCAAATTATACAATTGCTTCATTTCAGAAGGCTATTTGTAACTCACATTTGTCAAGGTCAAAAAATAAATATACCTTACATATTCAAAGTAAATGATCATGGGGTGCAAAATGGAAGCTAAAAGAAAGTGGATAAAGGTAAACTCTCCAGAGATCTTGGGAACCCTGGAGAATTTCAGGGAGGAGTCCAAGGCCTGATTACCCCATGTGCTTTTACCAAGGCGGGGGATCTTTCAGGAACTAGAGAGAAGCCACAGGATTTGTAAACCATGTACGTGAACATTTCCTGACCTCTCTTCTCTTGAAGCCATGCACCGTCTCCACAGGACTGGGTTTCAAAAAACACCGATGATTGGGAACAAAATGCTTTCTGGTGTTATCTGAACATCATTTGCAACCTTACCTTAAGGCCTTGACTCAGGCAGCTGACAACTTTGATTTTCTGTACATAATGCAGTATTGTCTGCCTCCAAAAATAATGGGCTTTGTGGAATACATTATGCATGATTTAATTCTTACATGTCAGGGATTTCATGACCCAAGAAACATCCATTTAACTTCCAGAATAAGTATAACTCAACACGAAGACACACACACACACACACACACACACACACACACACCCAATATAACATGAGCATACTTTTAGATTTATATCTGATTTTTATAATTTTATTTTGTGAATTTTTAAATCACTCTGTGCAAAACATGAAGATAAGAGCATATTTTGAAAACAGTGTTGATCATTTAAATGGTTGAGCTTTGGCAATGACAGATAAAATAATGTTTGGCAGTGGGCAAATTTTATCTAGAAAATACCTATGAAATGATAGGCCAACTAAAATTAGATGTATTAAAAATTATTTTCATTTGCCAGGTTAATCAAGAAAGAGATAGTCAATGAATTAAACATATGTTCATGTCTCAATTGGGTGTTTTACTTTATTCTAAACAGTAAAATTATCCAGGTTTTTTTGGCTAACTGCACTAATATTCATGAAGACATAACAATAACTGAATAACGCCTTTCCTTTGTGCTTTTCGGTCTCTATATTGGGGATATATGTCTATGAGAATTTTATACAACTTTGACCTCACCTTTGTAGAGTAATGCTTTAACCTGGTATTATTGACTCCCTATGAATCAGTGTATCAGGCTTCACTCTGGGCCTGTAATTCCTCTGGGAGAATATATATATATATATATATATATATATATACACTCTCCTGGAAATTTTTAGAAAAGCAGTTGAGAAAAGTGAATGCCCATAATATGAACACTAATGCCAACTCTAGTACCATTTAATACCCAAATTGACTCGAATTCAAATACCAACACTTACCATGCTGTATTGGTTACATGAAGTATCTTCTTCCCTGTGGTGGAAATAGCCCTTATTAAATTCATCTTTCAGATGAGGAAACTAAAATAAAGAGGCCAAGTTCCCATAACCAGCAGGAGCAGAAGCTGGTTTTGAGTCCAGATCTGTCTGAATCTAAAAGACATACACTTTCCACTCTACCTCAGACAAAACTAAGCCATCTGTCACTTGACATTTTTTACTGCATAATATTGGAAATAGCATCATTATTTTCATTTTAACTTCATTCCTCAGACTCTTAGACTCTTCTTGCTGTGTACTCTTTTTATACCAAAGATTTCTAGTGTAAAATTGTTCTACCTTTAAAAAAAGACTTTACAATGTTTCATTATATTCTGTAAAACTTTACTAGTTTATATTCCCTGTTGGCATATTCTTGTCTTTCGCTCAAGACTTTTTGGTCACACTTCCACTTTGCTATCTGCTATTTGTCAGTTGCCAACTGTCACAGGCCAGGGCATCTTCCCTTCACCTTGACTCCCGTTCGCCTTTTTAATCATTGCTGCAGTGCATTTGGTGAAGCTTAGGGAAAGACAGAACAAACAACTCTCCTTCTTACCACTCTGCGCTTTTATTTTTAGTTTTTTTAAAAAAGATTGTATTTATTTATTTGACAGACTGAGAGGGAGAAAGAGAGAGAGCACAAGTAGGGGGAGCAGCAGAGGGAGAGGGAGAAGCAAACCCCCCACTGCTGAGCAGGGACCCCTACGTGGGGATCGATCCCAGGACCCTGGGTTCATGACCAGAGCTGAAGGCAGACGCTTAACCGACTGAACCACCCAGGCACCCCACCCTTCCTCACTTTTAGGCTCCACAAGCCTATATGGGCACGTGAAAATCTTACCGACAGGGTCAAATAATTTTGGAAATAGTTAAAAATGTACAAGGTTCTAAGTATAAAATTGAACCAATTTGGATTTTCTCTTAGGTCTCACAATGTGTGGGCTCACGAGAAGAGGTCCCCAGGTGGGTGGGGGCCAATATGATTCATAATCTCAAGTTTGAGCCCTTTTTTCAAGTATCTCATACTGAAAACTCCTTTCATGAAGAAAAGCCCCATATGAAAAGATGTTCCGCAGCCCATATCAATAGGAAAGTGCAAATTCAAACAACAGTGAGATACCACTCTACATCTATTAGAACGGCCAAAATCAGGAACACTGACAATACTAAATCCTGGCAAGAATCTGAAGCAACAGGTACTCTCAGTCATTGCTGGTAGAAATACAAATGGCATGGCCACTTTGGACAACATTTGGACAATTTCTTACAAAACAAAGCATGCTCTTACCATCCAATTCAACGTCATGTTTCTTGGTATTTACCCAAAGGCGTCGAAAACATGTCCACACAAAAGCCTACACGTGGATGTTTATAGCAACTTTAGTCATAATTGCCAAAATTCAGAAGCAACCACGATATCCTTCAATAGATGAATGGATAAATAAACTAGAGGCATGCAGACAATGAAACAGGATCCAGTGCTAAAAGCAGTGAACTACCAAGCCATGGAAAGCTATGGGGAACCTTAAATGGATATTACTAAGGGGAAGAAGCCCATCTGAAAAAAGCTACATACTTCTTCCTGAAAAGGAAAAGATGCCAACAATATGACATTCTGGAAATGGCACAATTATGGAGACAATAAAAAGTTCAGTGGTTGCCAGGGGTTAGGGAGGGGGGTGGGTTGGATAAGCAGAGCACAGAGGATTTTTAGGGCAGTGAAAATATCCCATATGGCATTATAATGATGGTCACATGTCATTATACATTTGCCAAACCCATAGAATGTACAACGCCAAGAGCTAACCCCAAGGTAAATTATGGACTTTGGGGGGGGGGTGTGATAATGCTGTATTAATGTAGGTTTATCAACTGTAACAAATGTTGGGATGTTGATAGTGGGGGAGGCTTACATGTATAGGGGCAGGGGTGTATGAGAACTTCTGTACTTTCTTCTCAGCCTTGCTATGAAAACTGTTCTAAAACCATTGTAAAAAACTAAAGTCTATTTAAAAGGAAAAAATATTAGGAAAGTCCTTTCTTTTTATTCCCAAAACTATTTTCTTTTCAATATTCCTATTGATGCCAACTGAACCTATAAGTCCCTTTGGCACAAAATCCCTAAGGTGGAAGTATCATCCAAAGACAAACATGTTTGTTTGCTGTTGTTTTTTCAGACACACTCCAGTCTAGCCCTTTAAGAGGGAGCATGATTTTCTCCATTAGCAAGTACATACCTGCCCTTGGAGTCAAAAGGCCTCCATCGTTATGCTTTCTAGAACTTCTGCTTTCTTTTCTTCCCTACTTGAGCTGTCAACTAAAGTCTCAAAACATTCTGTTAGTTTTGAATAATTGAAATACCTGGGGAAGAGTATGAATGTGGGTTAGATTTTTTTCATTTTGAAGTCTTTTTGAGATAGAAGTTGATCAACAATTTTTCTTGCCCTGCCTACATTTTTAAACTAGATTTAATACCATCTGTCCTGCTAAGAGTTGCTTAATTGCGTTCCTCTCTAATTTAAAGCAACAACACTGAAAAACGGGATGTAAGCAGTTCATCTAATTTTCAGTCACTTTCTTTACACAAGATACATTTTATGAAAAACCAGTATTTGTTTAGAATATGCAAGAACATCATTCAGTAAATTTACAATAGAACTGCATTAAAAATTATAAGGAAGAAATAATAAAAGCTGAATATAAGATGTTTAAGGCCAAAAAAGATAATTTCTTGTTTGATATCAATACCTACTAGCCCGTCTTAATAGAAATCAGATTGCGTTTATCAGAATTTGCTTTTTCAATAAAAACATGATTACTAGCAGTGGCTGGGAGTGGTGGTAATAAAGGAAAGTCAAGAACCGAATTTAGACAACAGAGAAGAGAAGAAAAAGAGAAACCAGAAGAAAAGATAAATTTATAACGTAGGTCACAGTTAGTGTCTAAATGCAAAATGCCTCTTGGGGATGGACTGCAAGGTCATTGGTTCATCTAGATTAAATACGGGGCATTAGGTATGTGTTAGTGCAGGTGTGTGTGTTAGTGTTGGTGAGTGTAGGTGTAGTAGTGGTCTTTCATTTATTCAGTTAAGTATTACTACACAAATACTGGTTGCAAGACACTGTACTGGACTGGATGGGATACAAAAATATGCTTAAGGAACACTGGGTGCCATTTTCAATGATTTATCCGGTAGGTAACATAAGACAAGCATACATGTAATTCAATATGAATCGGTCAATGATATATGAACCGTAGAGTACGCTAAACTGAAGCACTGCTTCCTTGCAGTGTGGTCTTCAGCCCCAGGCCCGTCTAGGAAGTGTTTGCCACCTCTTCCTAGTGCGCAAAGTGCAGGATTTGTAAGTAACTGCGTAGAAACTCTGATAACATTTGATGTTGCTGCAGTATTCCATATGATCAGTGCTCATGAACGTTGCATCCGACAGTAAAAATTGGGGAATGATGTTTTTATAGATTTTTATTTTACTTTTCTAGTACTTAATTTTTTGTGTGTAATTTACAAATGTATCCATCTGCAATGGATTGGGGAGGAAAAATGCTGTCCTTTCATTGATACTTTTAATCTTAAAAGTTCAGAGGAGAGGAGGAGTCGCTCTACCCCAAGGTAAAAATGAAGGCTTAATGAAGAAGCTGGCATTTTGAAGGGGTCTTAGAGCATGGCTAGGGCTTTAAGAGGTGGAATAGGGTTACAAGTTATATTTCAGGAAAGAAAAATAGCCTGAATTTAAAATGTGCTTGAAAAGCAAGTAAATGACTTTGGTAACAATGAAACAACCACAATGACAACCGAGGAGGTGGGTAAGGGCTTGAGGCTAGAATAAATAGAATGTGCAGAAAGGAATCTGGTTGTGTTGTTTGGTTTTTTAACAAGTGAGATATCTGGGTAGTAGAATACTTATGATACTTATAATAAGAGTTGTAACTTTCAGTGGGATGCAAAATAGATTGAAAATGTCAATCTTAGAAACCAGAAGACCACTTAGAGAACTATTGTGATAGCATGAAGTGGTAAACAGGGCTTGACTTGGGTGCTGGCAGAGAGACCATGGGAAGAGTTGATTAATACAGGCTTTCAGGAAAACCCCAAATTCCATCCCTGTTCAGCACCATGCACAGTACTTGAGCCATAGGAGACATCCACTGCTGTTGCTTTGTTGAGCTAGAGAGATTTAGAAAAGGGCCAAGAGACGACCAGAAATCAGAAAATGTCTGGTCTAAAATGAGGACAAGATAGGTTCTGTTTTAGACATAGTCAAAGTCACATCTATTCAAAATGTGGCATTAAGAGAAGAGATAGGGATGGAAATACTGAGAGTCAGCTGTAGAGGTTTCAATGTGAAGGACGTAATGTGACTAAGAGAAAGAATGTAGGGGAAGGATAGTGCTGAGGACAGAATGCCAACTGAGAGGTAAGAGGAGGGCAATTGTACCTTTCAGACTCATCAGCAGGGAGTCGGAAAGATACAATGGCAATAACACAGAGCAGCAGGAATCCAGAAAGAAGATTTTTGGAAGGCACATCAACCACATTCTGTAAGATCATGAAGCCTCTGGCTGCAGGGGCTAGATTTTTGGTATGTTTAGAGAGAGACATTTTCTCAGTGTGGCAAAGGTTGATAGTGAACTAGAGCAGTTTGGAACAAGATTAAATAGTGAGAAAAGATAGAGGTGAAAGTGTGTGCTCTCTTTCTCTCTCTCCATATATAATACATCCATATATTCAAGCTATGACAAATGTGGTAGAAATCTACCTGGGGTGAAGGTGGCAGGACTGAGCGAAGGCTAAGGATGGACATGAGGAAGCAGGTCATGAGGGGATCTGTTTGGAAAGGGAAGCTCACGGAGGGCACAAGTGTTTGGAAGTGTTTGGAAGAAGCAAGAAATGGGAAGACTTGAGAGAACAAGTAGCACCTAGGAAGTGAGAAATAAGAATGTGTATTCTGAAGAAGCAAGAGGACAGAAGAGACAGGTGACCTTCTATACCCTGGAACACAGAGGTACTGGTAATTTTTAAGAGAAAATTATTTAAGTGACTCAACCAAAGTTAAAGGCTCACTTCAGCTGATCCATATCAGGCTGCACCTGCTGACCAGGACTTTCTCCAACGGGACCCCAGTGAGCTGTCCTTACAGTGGGGGCATAAGCAACAGTTTGTTTACTTTCACCAAAACTTGGGATTGGTGGGGGGAGTCATTCCTGTTTTTGTGCTCCTTGCTCAAGTTCCTGTAAAGCGTGAGAACAGTATTTTCTAAGAACTATTTTTGCATACCTTGCAATTTATCAGCTAGTCAAAGTTCATGAAGCTGGGAACAAGACAGCAAAACAAGAAAGAGAAGAGGGTAAAATGAAGGGGAGCAGAGCATGCCACCCCAAAGTATGCCTCTTTGGCATATTGATTATTTTGAATTGGTTACTTTTAAGAAACAGCAGACACAAGTGAAACTTTGAGAACTGGGTAGAACTTATCCTTTTGGAATACATATCTACATGCATAAGGGAAATCTCTATTTGTAAAAGTGTCTTCCAATCTGTACCAGGAAGAGAAAGATGACTCTAAATCTCTAGAAGTCTTATCAGTGGAAAAGGGAATAACTTAATACTGTGTAACAATCCCACTGTGTGTTTCCTGTGTTATGTCCTGTGCTTTTTGTAAACTCCCATGACTGGCCTCCTCGCCAACTCAAAATCTTCTGTTGTCTTTAGTTGAAGATGGTATTGAGGTGGTGACTTGGAGTACTTGGGGGAGTTCCTCAGTTTTTCTGGGTCTCTCCCATGTATGTGGAAAGTATACATGTTTATTAGACTTTTACCTTTCTCCTATTAATCTGTCTTTCATTGCAAGGGGTTCTCAGTGAAGAACCTAGAAGGGTAGAGGAAAAAATTATTTTTCCTCCCCCACAGAAGTTAGAAAGCAGAGAGAGAACCAGAGACCCTCCATCTTGTTTATTGCAGTCCTTGTACATCTTCATTTCTTGTACTTCTTTCCTGTTCTCTCAGCCACTGACTTTATCCTGAATGACTTGCACAGGTAGGTTGAAGTCATTCTTCCCTTGAACAGTCTCTCTTCTCACCCACCTATTGTTTAGCTCACTCCCTGCTGGCAGCCAGCACACACCCTGGGGGGCTTTCCAGACTCCTAGGCTCAGTGGATCTTTTTCTCTCTCAGCTCTTCCTTTTCACTGACTGAAAATCTTCATCCATTTCTGGCTTTGCCACACCCTTACAGTGCTGTGGCTAGGGTAGCATAATAAAAAAGCATTCATTACACAGTGCCTTTGGAATCAAACAAAACAGAACTTAAAGCTTGGCTCTGCCATTTATAGGTTGTGTAACTTTGAGCTAACTAGTAAGTTAATCTCTCCAATTCACCTTTTTCATCTTCAAAGTGAGGAAAATAATGTCTTCCTTAAATGCATTGCAAAGATTACATTAATTGAAATAACAGTGCTAAATTCCTGGTTACATTGTCAAGAACACTGAAGAAATTATAGTTTTTATTATTACCATGGGCATATGGCTCATTTTACACATGTCGGGCTCTTCCTGCTTCAGCCCTGACATAGCTAGAATATTCACTGGACATGGGCAGACAGAGTTCTGCCTAGTCTTTGCATTCACTAGAGACAAACCTGAAAGGAGGAGCTTCCTTCACTAGAAGGTGGAATCTGGAAAGAGTTGACCACTGTTCTCACAGTGTCCTGGAGGTGAGCAGAAACAAGAGTGTCCCATTATTCACAGGCATCCCTTCCAATACTCCTTTCTCCCCTAGGATACAGTCACCTGATTTTTCAGTTAGTTTTATCCCTTCCCAGGGCAGATTATTTTTTTCCCTGAAAATACTCTCCCTTTTCAATATTGCTCTCTTTTTTTAGATATGTGCCCCTGTTTCCAGATCCACATTAGTGGTGCTGAACTTCATAGCACCCCTCAAGGACAATAAGCATTTACCAAGCACCCACTACATGCTTAGGATACCCCTCCATATTAGCATATCAAGGCTTCCTTTTCTGTAAGTTGAGCTCATTTTTAGCCACTCATACCACATCCTCCAGTCCCTTCCATTACTCCCCTGCATTATCCAAACATGTTTTGTTTCCTCTGGGGGATCCTGCTGTATGTGTGCACACACAGACACATGCTACAAAGCAGTGTACACAAATAAGTGTCACCAATGAGAAACCCTACAGGCGGAGACACGCAAGTGCCCCACTTGCTTCCCGCCAGGGGCCTCAAGTCAGTATGGTTCAGCCCAGATGCACAGAACAGAAAAGACATTTTCTCTGATGTGAATACTTGGCATAGAGCAAGAATGACCACACACAGGGTGCTCCTGATGGGAAGCCTGAGACACTAAATCATTGGTGCCCAATGGCATGGAGGCTCTGACTCCCATCCCTCTGTCTCTTTATAAATGTCCCCTATTCACATGATTGAACCCAGAGGTTGCAAATTAAATTGGTAGCTCAGATGTTAAATCTAGCCAGCAGATGGCCAGAAGGGTATCATAACGTGTTTTGGATTAGTTGCTAAAAAGAGAAAGATGAAACATGAAACTCTGAAATTCCAGATTCCCTCCTCAGTCATTTCAACCCGCCTAGCTCTGGGATCCATTGCACCTTGAAACCCTGATGTCACAGCAGGCTCCATCTTAAAGAGAGTTGCTCTTTTTATACACCCTAATTGGGGGTGCTGGAAATCCCCAAACCAAGCCCCTTCCCGGCAAACATCTCAATGGCAGAGCTTTCTTGTGGCTGATAACTCACTGCAAAACGTTTATCTAATACAATTTCCCACTTTCCCCAAGTCCCATAAATCCACCTGTGCCTTTTTGTCGGAGCACCACAAAGAGAGTAGGAAGCAGCCACCTGGGCTTTTACAGGAAGCAGGAGCCAGAGGGAGCCAGGTCTCCCTGCTCCAAACTGTTTCATTAAATAATCACTTAACAACTTCTGCCAAGACCCTGTTGCTGCTTAATTACTTGGTTGCTTTGTTCTTTCTCTTTTCAACTTTCTTTTAATTGAAAATGCAAGCCAGGCTTGTCACAACCTAGGAAGTAGGATCACTTGAAGACATCCTCTGACTGTCTCATTAGGTGTCCAGCCACTGAAAAATGTATGACAGTTGGAGAAAAGGGTGTAGGAGCAAAGAAATGCAAGCAAAAAAAAAAAAAAAAAAGCAAATTTACCAACAAGGTCTAATGAGGGAAACAACACTTTGAAATACAGCTTGCTTTTCTATTTAACAAGGAGAACAATACACTGTAGTCACACAAATGAAGTGTGAGCCTGAGTATGATTTCTGGGAAATGATGGTTGTAGTCACTAATAGGAGAAACAAACATCAGGGAATAGACACAGCTAGTGAATCTCTGTTGTCTTAAAAGGATGTGAAACCAAATGGGGAGTCTGAAATCTGCCCAAAAAAACAGGGAAAGGGGCCCAAAGTACCAAGTACTTTGGTAGAGGAAAGAATGCTTTGCATTATGGCCAAACTCAAACCTTAGACCCCATAGACCTATATCATGCTTCCTATATTGAGTGCCACGAGAGGTTTTCTTCAAAATACTTTATTTACTATTAACGGCATTTTATTACTAATCGATATTAAATAGTAACAATCTTTTATTTAATATAAGATTTCATTTATGTTTAAATATTAAAATATTATTTCAAAATTTAATCAATAGAAAAATATGGCTGAGATACTAAATCTGGTGTGTATTTTTTTTAAGATTTATTTATTTATTTGGAAGAGAGAGAGTGAGGGCGGTGGGGCAGAGGAAGAGGGAGAGAGAAACTCAAGCAGACTCCAAGGAACCCAACATGGGGCTCGATCCCATGACCCTGAGATCACAACCTGAGCCAAAACCGAAGTCGGACACTTAAGGACTACACCAGCCAGGTGCTCCTCTGGTGTGTATGTAATAGTTGACAGCACTTTGGACCAGCCACATTTCAACCATTCAACAGCTGCATGTAGCTAATGGCTCCCATATTCTATACTATCAGTCTATAGTATCTTTTTTTCATATTTTCTTTGCATTATGGAAGAGCACCTCAATTATCTCCCAACCCTCTTACTGAGAGTTTTGTTCCTGCAAGCAGAGCATCTCGGAACTTTTTTGTTCTCTTACCATTTTTAGTAAAAAAAAATGATAACACCATCCAGTTCTTGTGTGATAAATCCAGTAACTGCTCACAGCTGTGCACTCTAATTAAAGATTTTGTTATTTTGTTTTGCGTTAAGGCCTCTTCTGTTCCAGTTCTCTTTCCTCTGGAGTCAGTTCTGTATTTGTTTACTTTGGCCTGGCGATCTTTGTATGATTGTATTTAAACATAGGCAGGAGATGTGGGTTTCTTCAGTGTGCCGTGCACGAGTGGGCAGGAAGCTGGCTGTTAGGCTAGGGAACAAGGCGGGTCCTTACGGAGATTCTACCAAGGCATTGACAATCCTAACACCCCCCCACCACCACCACAGGGTTTTTCATTAGTTTAACAAAGGATCCTGTAGTCTTTGGTTGGGAGGGCCTGAGGGAACACAAAAAGCCACAAAACCAAACTCTATGATGGAGGATATATGTTGGGGGAGGGGAGGCACTAACTCACAGCTTTTCCAAATTAGAACTTTCTATTAACTAGCCCCCCTTCACACACCCTTCCCGCTTCTCTACTGGCAGTGTTGAGCACCATGGTCTCCTTCTATGTGGATCATTTCTGTTTTATCAATAAGCTTTTTGTCTCTAACTATATTAGAAACTGTCACCCGCTGATGACCCTCACACACTGTTTCTTTCACTCTTTGGGCTTGCCTTGCTTTGCGGTCCCTAGAAGGAGCCCCTGAGAAGGGAAATCTTATTGCAAGTGATTTAGCAAATTTCAGGGATGGCATTAGGAGAAGAGCAGACACTGAGTGTCAATGTGTTAAGTGCAATTTGATCTAACTGAGAGATGACTACTCTGTGTACCCAGGGATTTCACAAATTGGTGTGGGCTCCATGTTTAAGTTGTAGAACTTAGTAGTGACTAAACCAAGATATGTTTAGGGGTTTCCAAAGAGTCCTGCTGTCATTTTCTTTCAAAGAAATTTCCAAGAATATTAATGTGCATACTGAGGGGAAAAACCCTCCTCAGCAAACTGTTACAGAACAGATGGTAGGATCACAAAGTGCTATTCTCTGCAAGCACCCTGCCACTTTCTGCAGGAACTTTTTCTACAGTTATGCACACTTCGTATATTAAAAGTAAGGTCTAGCTAATAATAAGATAAGTGATAACTGAAACCATTATATACACAACACTGGGACCGAGGAAACACACTGAACTAACTCTATAGTAAACAATACTGGAGTCAAGCAAAAATAACTTCGCTGCTATTCCACAACATAACTGCACCTAGAAGTTAAGGCTGTTGGTCAACCAAATAGGTAAGTCATCAAAACTGTTGGCTTGCTCAACAAGACTTACCTCAAGACCTTAATCTCATTGTCACCACTAATATAAAGCTGCTATGCCATACACTCTGCTTGGCCCTAAACCCCTTCTGCCTGCAAGGCCTACCTTAAAGTCACCCCCCCTCAAGCCCTAACACCCTATAAATGTCCTGTCCTAATTTCCCATGGCTCCCTCAATGTGGTGGTCTGCCTTGATGCAGTAAATCTGATCGATTTTGGTTTGCCGAATTAAAACCACAGTGAGAGATCACTGTGCCTCTTAAAATGGCCATCATCAAAAAGACAAGAGATAACAAGTGCTGGGGAGGATGTGGGGAAGAGAGAACCCTTGTGTATTGTTGGTGGGATTGTAAATTGGTGCCGTCACTGTGGAAGACAGTATGAAGGATCCTCAAGAAATTAAAAATAGAACTACCCTATGATCTGGCATTTCCACTTTAGGGTTATATCTGAAGGAAATGAAAATACTAACTCAAAGAGATATTTGTACTCCCATGTTCATAGCAGCAGTATTTACAATAGCCGAAGCATGGACACAACCTAAGTGTCCTTTAACGGATGAATGGATAAAGAAGTTGTGAGATAAAAATAAAGTTAATATTTGATCATCCCTACATGAAGAAGCCTTGAGGAAATCCTAACAGTATGGGGTTCCATGAACTTCCTGGTGGGTGACCAGAAAGACTAAGCCATGATTAGAAGCTCAGAACTTTGAGCCCCACTTCCCATCCCCCAGAGAAGGCAAGGGGTAGAAATAAAGTTAATATTTGATCATCCCTACATGAAGAAGCCTTCATGAAATCCTCAAAGTATGGGGTTCCATGAACCTCCTGGTGGGCAAACACATCAATGTTGGGAGGTGACACACACCAGCTCCCCAGGGACAAAAGCTCCTGCACTCAGGACCCTCCAGACCTTCCGTTGGGTATATTTTCATCTGGATGTCTGTATTCTTTATCCCATCCTTTAATAAATTGGTAACCATAAGCATTTCCTTGAGTTCTTTGAACAGCTCTAGCAAATTCATCAAATTGTGGAGTGGATTGTGAGAACCTCTGATCTGTAACCAAACTGGACAGAAGTTATAGGTAACCTAGGGACTTGACACTTGCAATTGGCATCTGAAGTGTGGTGGGAGCAGTCCTGTGAGACTGAGCCCTTACCCTGTGGGCTCTGACGCTGTCTCCAGGAAGACAGTACAGAACTGAGTTAATATAGCATGGAGAATTGCTTGATGTGGGGAAAAATCTCTATACATTTGGTGACCAGAAGTGTCAGAAGTGAAGTGTGCTGTGTGTGTAGTAAAGCAGAAAAAAAAGACACAGTGGGGAAGACTGAGGAAAACTGAGGGTTTTTTTCCCTCTATTCAGAAATAATGGGGGTGGGAGGTTAGTGCCTGGGTGGTTCAATTGGTTAAGCATCTGTTTTGGTTTCAGCTCAGGTCGTGATCTCAGGGTCCTGAGATCAAGCACTGAGACAGGCTCACGCTCAGCACCAAGTCTGCTTGACTGGCTGCCCATCCCCAGGCTTGTGCACACACGCACTCTCTCTCTCTCAATTAAATAAATAAAATCTTTAAAAAAAAAAAAAAAAGAACGGGGTTTCCTGTGCTAATTATATTTTTCTAATACATTTTAAAATAAGCACAAACTATTATATTCAACAATATTTATTCTAAATGAAACATTTAGAATAATCTCATACCACACTTTGTACCAACTGGCCAAGAGACTCAAATGTAAAAAGTGCATTTTTCTAGAAAATTCATTATATTTCAAAGCTGATCTTTTGCCTGGCTCAGAAACTCACAAATTCAGATCTTGTCAGTATCCCCCAGTTGCACAAATTCTAGGAGGCTTAATCAAACTGACAAATCTTACAAGACAACTGTAGGGAGCCAGAATGCCAATTTGAGAAGATGTGATGAAAACTGCTATCGCCGGCCGGCGTGGGAGCTCACATCAGTATGACCGGAACACTCTCTCCCTATAGACAAGCTATCCCTGAAGTCAACTAACAACCTGAAGTGCTTCTTCCAGAGAGTGGGATCAGAGCAAGATTGCTAAGTAATGACAGTCAAGCCTGGCCGGCCTGGAAGCCAGCAGCCCTGTCTCTCTGGGGAGATTGGAAATCAGTTCTCCAGCACGCATAAAGTCAACTCCTTGTCTGCCCTCAGCCGCCAGTGGCATTTCCAAATACAGGGGCAGGGGGTGGGGGAGAGAATAACTTAGTGTTGATTTCATTTGATCTTTGGGGGGGAGGGAAGACACTCAAAGGAGGTCATTAATAATTCTAATAAATGGCAGGGCCATAGTTTTTTCTATGTTTTTTTTTTTCCATTATATTCCATGTCCTCACTAACTAGCTAGGCCAACTTCTCTAGCCTATTTCAAATCTCTGAAATTCAGTTGCTAAAATTGTTAAAGGATGTTATTATTATTTTTTTTTTACTTGTAGCTTCTCTTGTTTGGAAGATAGAAAAACTGAATTCTTGAAATGTACTGGCTCTCACACAGAAGGTTGAGCTGTTACAGCCCATCTCTTCTGCTGATTATAACGAAAAGTTCTGGATGAAATACAAAAAACTACCCAAGGATGCTAAAAAAATAAAAGCAGATGGATTAAGGACGGATGTCAAAATTTAGAGACATGACTGCTTGGGTGAGTTTCTCTGTTTTCTTTTTTGCTTTTGACAGTTTCTCACACAGAGTTGCGAGGTGGTGGCAGCAGCACAGGCAGCTAATACTTTAGGAGAAACCCTGTATTTTGAGTCAGAAAAACCAGGGAAAAGAGCCCTTGGTAGCAAGAGAGGGAGAGGAACGTCCCATCATGGAGGAAGCCACAGGGGAGATCTCCTAATTCTGTGCGCAAACCTGCCCACTCATCCTGAGGCTCCTGGTTTGGTGACATGGGTCCAGGTCAGACACAGACCAGCATGGCAACAGCTTAGGGATCAGACCTGGAATTTGAGCTGCCTCCCACAGAAGGCAAGACAGAACTTCCAGGTGGAATTGAACCAGGTTGATTGCTTGCTAAATCAAAAGCGTCAACATTCCGCAGAAGATTATAACCAGACCCAGAGTCTAAACATCTTAACATTTAAAATGTTCAGCTTACAATCCAAAGTGACTCGATGTACAATAAGCCACATGTGCACATGTACACACACACACACACACACACACACACATACTCTCAACAGAAATCAGCCCCTAGAAGACCCAGGTGTTGGAACTATTATGAAAGCAACTATTAACAACTATGCTCCATGAGATAAAGGAAAATGCACCTGAAGTGAACAGAAGTGTGTAAGTTCTTAGCAGAGAAATAGGAATTATAAAAAAAGACCTAAGTAGAGATTGTAGAACTAAAAAATAAAATATCCAAAAAAATTTAAAACTCCCTGGGTGGGCTTAAGAAGGAAGATGAAAGAAGGGAGTCGAGGAAACTTAAAGTAGAAAAATAAAATTATTTAATCTGAAAAAACAGGGAAATCAAAAAAGAAAGAAAGAAAGAAAATAGAGCCTCAGAGACCAAGGAGATAATATCAAAAGATCCTGCACATTAGTCATTGGTAACTCAGGAAAGTAAATGAGATGGAGGAAAGAAAATACTGGAAGAGATAATGTCTGAAAACTTCCCACATTTGGTAAAGGATACAAGTTTACAGATTCAAGACACTGTGGGATCCAAAATAGGAAAGATTCAAGCAAAACCATTAAACAGACAAATCATAATCAAACTGCTGTAAAATGTAAAACAAAGATGCAGAAAAAAATGTGAAGGCAGCTGCAGAAAAATGACATTACATACAGGGAAGCAATGATTTAAGTGACTGAGCATTTCTTATTAGAAAATATGGAAGTACTATAGACTCTGGGAAACAGACTGAGGGCTTCAGAGGGGACGGGGGTGGGGGATGGGCTAGCCTGGTGATGGGTAGTAAGGAGGGCACGTATTGCATGGAGCACTGGGTGTTATACACAAACAATGAATCAGGGAACACTACATCAAAAACTAAGATGTACTGTATGGTGACCAACATAACATAATAAAAAATTAAAAAAAAAAAAAGAAAGAAAGAAAATATTAAAAGAGACCAGATGACTATTGACAAATGAATGGATAAAAGGAGAAGTGGTATATATACACAATGGAATATGACTCAGCCATCAAAAAGGATGAAATCTTGCCATTCACAACAATGTGGATGGAACTACAGGGTATTATGCTGAGCAAAATAAGTCAGTCAGGGAAAGACAAATACCATATAATTTCGCTCCTATGTGGAATTTAAGAAATAAAACAGAGGAGCATAGAGGAAGGGGAGGGGAATAAAAGAATAAAATCAGAGAGGGAGACAAACTCTAAGAGACTCTTAACCATAGGAAACAAACTGAGGGTTGCTGGAGGGGCAGGTGTGGGGGGAGGAGGTAACTGGGTGATGGGCATTAAGGAGGGCACTTGATATAATGAGCACTGGGTGTTACATGCAACTGACGAATCACTAAATTCTACCCCTGAAACTAATAATACTCTATATATGAACTAAATTGAATTTAAATTTTAAAAAAAGGAAAAAAGAAAATATGGAGGCAAGAAGACTGTGAAATAATATTTTCAAAGTGCCCAAAGAAAAGAGCTTCCAACTTAGCAATCCATATCCAGTGAAAATAGCTTTCCGGAAGGACTGTGACAATAAAGACAATCTCAGGTGAAGAAGCAAAGGGAATTTATCACCAGCACAGGAGCTCAAGATGCTAAAGCTAGTTCTTCAGGCTGGAGGGAAAGGAGATCGCAGGGAAACCTGCATCTCCTAGAATGAAGGAAAAGTAACAGAAATGATAAAAATCTGGTAATGGTAACACAAAAACATAAACTATAAAACATACATGACTTGAAAGTAAAAAGCATAACATCGTCTGATGGGGTTTTCAACGCACATAGTTATGATTCGTCTGACAGTGGTGACGTAAAGGTCAATTGTGGAATGCTACGTGGACCTCTGTGGCTGCAGCGTCTCTACATTTTACCTGAAGGTACAATACTGACTCTAAGTGGACTCTGAAAGCTTAGGTATGTATTTGGCATCCTGAAAAAAATGCACATACAGACAGCCAAAATGTCAAAAGGTAAACTAAAATGGAATACCAAAAATGATTCAAACATTCTAAATAAAGGCAAAAAAGGAAACAAATAAACATGAATCAAGAGTGAAAAAGAAAAGAAAGAAATGATTGATCTGGGGTGCCTGGGTGGCTCAGTCATTAAGCGTCTGCCTTCGGCTCAGGTCACGATTCCAGCGTCCTGGGATCGAGCCCCACATCAGGCTCCCTGCTCAGCGAGGAGTCTGCTTCTCCCTCTCCAACTCCCGCCTGCTTGTGTTCCCTCTCTCACTGTCTCTTGCTGTCAAATAAATAAATAAAATCTTTAAAAAAAAAAGAAATGATTGATCTAAATTCAATTTATTGATTCAATTCAATTGCTTAAAATCAATTTTATTAAATATAAATTATCTAATCGGTACGATCAAAAGAGTGGGGTGCCTGGGTGGCTCAGTGGTTAGGTGTTTGCCTTCAGCTCAGGTTATGATCACAGGATCCTGGGATTGAGTCCCACGTCAGGCTCTCTGCTCAGTGGGGATCCTGCTTCTCCCTCTCCCTCTGCCTGCTGCTCCCCCTGCTTGTGCTCTCTCTTTCTGTCAAATAAATAAATTTTTAAGATATTTTTTTAAATGAACAATGAAAAGACAAATCATCAAGTTGAATAAACAAGGAAGACCCACCCTATGTCGTCTACAGGAAATCCACTTTAAACATAAAGACATACACAAATTAAAGTAAAAGTGAAAGATGATGCAGCATGCAAACACTAATTAAAAGAAAACTGGACTGACTAAATATAGCAAAGTAGACCTTAAAACAAGCACTATCATGAGGGATTAAGAAGGACAATGAAACAGGAATAATGAAAAAGTCTGAATGTGTATGCGCCTCAACACAGCTTAAAAATATCAAATCAGAAACTGTCAGAGCTAGAAGGAGAAATAGACCAAGCTACAGTTATGCTTGGAGAGTCCAGCATTCTTCTCTTGGTAATCAATACAACACGTAGACAGAAAATCAGTAATGATAATAGAGGACTTGAGCATAAGCAACCAACTTCACCTAATTGATATTTGTGTAACACATCACCCAACAAATGCACAACATGTGTTCTTTTCCGGGGCAACAAACGCAGTAGACAATATTCCAGATAAGAATACAAACCATAAGAAAGTTAAAAGAGGATGGGGCGCCTGGGTGGCACAGCGGTTAAGCGCCTGCCTTCGGCTCAGGGCGTGATCCCAGCGTTCTGGGATCGAGCCCCACATCAGGCTCTTCCACTATGAGCCTGCTTCTTCCTCTCCCACTCCCCCTGCTTGTGTTCCCTCTCTTGCTGGCTGTCTCTATCTCTGTCGAATAAATAAATAAAATCTTTTAAAAAAAAAAAAGTTAAAAGAGGAAAACCAGGTGAAGCATCTCCTCTAACCATAGCAAAATTAAAGAAGAAGCCAATAATAACAGATACGTATCAGGAAAATCCCCCAAATAACTGGAAATGAAGGGATTCTAAATAGCACAGGGCTTAAAGGAGAGCTTACAAGGAAAAATAGAAAATTTTGTAATTGAAGGAAAATGAAAGCACAACATACAACATTTGTGGGATAAAACTTAAAAAACACAGTGAAATTTACCAAATATTAAACTGATTATGAAATTAATCCTTTAAATCCCCACCTTTGCAAACTCGTAGTAGAGCAAATTTAACCCAACACAAAGAGAAGAAGAAAATAATACAGAAAAGAGCAGAAATCAATGAAATAGAAGATAGACAAATAATAGAATAAATGAATAAAAAACAAAAGCAGATTCTTTGAAAAGATAAAGAAATTTGACATTCCTTTATACAGAATTAAGAAAAAACAGAGAAAGAATGTAAGAGGGTATATCACTATCCATCCTACAAACATTAGAAGGACAATAATGGGATATTATAAAAGACTTCATGCCCAGCAATTTGAAAGTAGATGAAACAGGTAAGCTGAATAACCTTAAATATATTGAGGAAATTGAATTCATAGTTTTGACCATTCTACGAAGAAAACGCCAAGCCTTCTTGTAAATTCTATTGTGCATTGGGAAAAATAACACCAATTCTATACTGACTCTTCCAAAATGTAGAAGTGAACATTTCCCAAGTCATTTTATGATGCCAATGTCACCTCGATACCGTATCTAGATAAAGTAATTACCAGGGTGTGGGGGACTTAGAAATCCAATTCCATTGGCCCCTACAAGACTAGGTATAACTTTAAGCCAATAGATTTGACAGCTCTGATGAAATAGGCACGTTTCTTAAAAATTACAACTTACCACAAGTGACGCGAGGAAAGAGAAAAAAGATGAAGATTCTAGATGCATTAAAGAAATTGAATTTGTTGTTAAAACCAGGGGTCCCCATTACACACCCATATGCACAAAACAAAAACAAAAAGAAAATCTTTCAGACCTGGGGAATTCTATGAAACATTCTAGGAAGGAATGACTCCAATTTACTCAAAATCTAAAGAAACAGAGGAAGAGGGGTATGAGGGCAGCATAACCCTATTGCCAAAATCTGGTAAAGACATCACTAAAAAAACAAAACAAAACAAAACAAAAAACACTAAAAAAAAAACCCTAATGAAAAGTGTCTCTAATAAACATACGTTTAACAATTCTTAACAAAATATTAGCATAATGAATATAAATGAGGTATAAAAATTAGCATATATCAGGATCAACTAGGGTTTAATCCCAAGTGTGGAAGGTTGGATTAGCAATTGAAAAGCAATGTTATGTATGTAATGCGTCCTGTTGGTTTAACAAAGGGTGAAAACTATATGATCATTTCAACAGAAGTAGGAAAGCATTTGAAAAGTTGGACACTCGTTCATAATAAAAACAGCACGTAAAAATCTAACAGGGAAATGTCCTGCAAATATAAAAGAACCATAAAGATATGAGACATTCCTATGATTACTGAGATAGGCTTTAGTTAGTTGAGGGGGAATTCTTCCGTCAATACTGACATTTATCTGGAGTAGATTTTGTTCTGTCTCTTGTAAATATCCTAGTTGAGAAGCAATTTTATTTTAATTTGAAGAAATATGAAGAAATTTGACTTTAATGTGTTTGTTTGGTTTTGTAGCTAGTGACAGAAACTGACACTGAGCTTGAAAGGAAACATTATGACAGCGTGGTTTTCCTTTCTCCTTTCTGTGAGCCTGATCCTGTAGCCCCCTCCCGATCTCTCCCTCCCTAGCCCCCACCTGTCCCTTACTCAATGGTAAGAGTTTAAATTGGCGAAACCCCTGCGGACAGGGGAGAGCTTAACAAAACATAGTCATAGCCTTTAAACCCAGTCACATGTCCTCTGAGCCAGAAATCTCATTTTTAGGAACTCATCTTTTTTTTTTTAAGATTTATTTATTTATATTAGAGAGAGAGAGCACGTGCATGGAAGGGGGGGCCGAGGGAGAGGGAGAAAGAATCAGAGAATCTCAAGCAGTCTCCCTGCTAAGCATGGAGCCCTGTGCAGTGCTGGCTGTGGGGCTCCATCTCACAACCCGGGGATCACGACCTGAGCGGAAACCAAGAATCCGGACACCTAACTGACTGGGCCCCCGAGGCACCCCAGGAGTCTATCTTAAGAAGGAATCAGAAAACAGACTCTGAACTATAGAGAACTGCTGGCTCCCAGAGGGGAAGTGGGTGGGGGGATGGCTGAAATAGGTGATGGGGATTAAAGAGGACACTTGTCCTCATGAGCACACTCTAGAACTGTCGAATCACTATATTATACACCTGAAGCTAATAAAATACAGCATGCTAATTATGCAGGAGTTAAAATAAATAAATAAATAAAAATAAATTTTAAACAGACATAGCCTCCCCAAAAATAAAAAATATGTTTGTTAGGGTGTTTTTTTATTTTATTTTAAATCTAAACATCTATTTCAATGATAGCAAAAAGGAGCCACAGAATGCAGGCAGTATCTGGAAACTGGAGAGGCAAAGAAATGAATTCTACCCTAGAGCCTCTGGAAGGAACACAGCCTGCTGACACCTTGACTTTGGCTCCATGAGACTTCTGTCAGACTTCCAAACTCCACAACTGTGAGATAATAAATCTGTGGTAAGCCATTAAGTTTGTGATGATTTGTCTACGTTTGCAAAAGAAAACTAATACATAGCCCAAATGTCATTCAAATATGTGTATTTTATATGAAGAAGTAAAGAAGGATCTATTTGGCCATATATTAACAGCAGTTCTCCCAGAAATTACGGACATTTTTGCTTATTGTGTATCTCAATGGTTTTTCTGAATTTTTATAAATAGAATGCTTTAAGTTTTATAGCCAGAACACATTGAATTTTATTAAAAAAATTTTAAACACAACAGTGCCTATTTAAGGCATAATAATTGTGAAATATTATTCCTCAGCACATACGCCACATTTTCCGAATTATTCTCTTCCTCTTTCAACAGGTACTTACTAGGGCCTCCTAAGATAACTGAATCAAACAAGCATATGTTTTGTTTTCTAAAAAAAGGAAAGTGAAATTTCAAGTGAATCACATAATCTGTCCTGTCTCTCACTTTGAAGGACTGAGACATCAGATCCATTTTGGGAGCAACAGGTGCTCTGAGTTCCCTCCCAGGAGGGGGGAACAACCCAGCAGCACTGTCTCCCCACAGACCTCTCTCCAGATCAGCAAGAACATTTTTCAGGTGGCTGCCTGCATGAACAATAAATGTTTGTTCCGAAGGGACAGTGTAGTCCCGAATAGATGCCCCAGATAACAAAAATTATATTTCATGGGTGTATTTCCATCTCTAATGTGCTTCTACATATCTCTCCGGTGATGATAGTCCAGGTACTTTGGACAGCGGCAATATAACATAGACCAACTTCGTGTGGGAAAAAAGAGTTAACTATTACCTCATCCTCCCTATGGTGTTTGCTTCCAAACTATAGCAAGAAACCATACCAAGGAAATGCAACAGATTGGCTTGGCTCGAGAAGTTGGTGATTCAGAGAAGGAAGAGTAAATAATACCTATTGGAAGCCACTGAGTATGACGCAGGAATAGCGTGAGGCACTTACTCGCGTCAATATATATATTTTTTTAATGACTAAGGGGCTTTTATCCTGAAGACAATATAGCTGAGTGCAAATAAATGAACATGTATCTAAGACAAAGTATACAGAAAATATATAAAATTGTATTCCTCTTAGGCTCATTTGAGAGGTGCCCAGAAATCCTCCATCCTTACCCCCAAAATACTTCTCCGCTGACTTCATAGGTCTTCTCTATCTGGTCATGTAGCTCCATTTTCTGTTACTGTACAAATATTTCCTTACGGGAGGCACTTGTGGCCTCAGGCATCATTGACATTACTTGTTCTCAAAGTCTGGTCCCTGGACCAGCAGCATCGGCATTGCAGAGACTCACTAGAAATGCAAAGTGTTGGGCCCTCATAATTCTGATTTGGACCTACCAAATCAGAAACTCAAGAGTTGGGAGAAAGGAGGACTGTGGTCATCTGTGCTTTTTTCCAAGTCTTTCCAGGTGGTTCTGATGTAGCCTAAAAAGTAAGAGGCCTTAATTTTCAAATTAACAAGCTAAGGGAATGGTGGGATTATGATTTTAAAAATATAGTCATTTGAATCCAGTGGCCCTTCTCCCCAAACTGCTAGTTCAGATTTGCTCTGTCTTAGCAGCAGGGTTCCACGCAGGGACAAAGATTCCTATGCAAGGATTCATGACCTGTGCCCAGGAAATGGTGCGAAAGGTAGGGGAAGGGGAAGTAGCCAAGCAAAGGGATAATCCTGAAAGGCTGCCTCCAGCCTGGTCTTTCAGGAGCTCTGGAGTGTAATTAGTCTTCAGGGTTGTCCCAACCTGAGGCAGAGGAACTGGACATTCATACCCCCACACCTGCCCGTGGTTGACTGAAGGCTGCCCCAGGGGATCAGCTTGAGAGCATTTCCAGATCTCTCTGCAAGTGCAGAAAAAGTAGCACCAGTATGGATGTCTGGGTGGCTCAGTCGTTTAAGTGTCTGTCTTCAGCTCAGGTCATGATCCCAGGGTCCTGGGATCAAGTCCTGCATCGGGCCCCTTGCTCAGTGGGGATTCTGCTTCTCCCTCTGCCTCCCACTCCCCTTGCTTGTTCTCTCTCGCTCTCTCCCTCTCTGACAAATAAATAAAAACTTTAAAAAAAGAAAAAAAAAGTAGCACCAGTAGCCTGAGAGCAGGCTGCCCAAAAAAGCCACAGGTGTGGGAAGCAAAGCATACCCACGCTGGAGAAGGGCACACAGAAACTGTAGCAGAATCCTTGAGGAAAATAACTCAGGGCCCATCCAAAGATTTGGGGCAAAAACATCCCAAGAAAAAGTAATTTCTCCCTCCTACCCTCTGATCCCCAAACAAGAAAAGGATTCTCTGGGAGATAAAATGAGTGGAGAGATGCAATGAGAGGATAAACACTGATGGATCCCAACGAGAGGGGTCCTGCATATGCCTCTGGGAGTAGTGCCCATGACCTCAAAGTCACAAAAATAATAATAATGTTAATAACAATAATCATGGTAACAGTAGCTCACATATGTAAGGCCCTTAATATATATCAACACTGTTCATAGTTCACTGTATTTACCAGCTCATTTCACCCACACAACAGCCCTGTGAGATAAGTACTGTTATTATCCCTGTTTTACACAGAAGAATATTGAGACACAGAACTGTCCAGTAACATGGTAAAGGTCACACAGCAAGTAAGTGGGTAAGCTGGGATGAGAACCTAAACAGTCTGGATCCAGAATTCATTTTATCGCCTGAGTCTGAGGTCCTGTGAGTAACTGAATTGCATATCATTTAAATATCTGTAAGTCAGGAGTGCCTGGGTGGCTCAGTCGGTTAAGCCTCCAACTCTTGGTTTCAGCTCAGGATCTGAGGATCCTGAGATGGAGCCCCAGGGCCGCCTCTGTGCTCAGCAGGGGGTCTGCTTGAGATTCTCTCTCTCTCCCTCTGCTCTCCCCCCCAACCCTCCTCCCACCCACATGCTCTCTCTCTTTCAAATTAATAAGCCTTTTAAAAATATATCCATAAGTTGTGGCACTGACATATAGGAAGAAAAGGAATAGGATTTAAAGAAGAGGGGCGCCTGGGTGGCATAGCGGTTAAGCGTCTGCCTTCGGTTCAGGGCGTGATCCCAGCGTTCTGGGATCGAGTCCTACATCAGGCTCCTCCGCTATGAGCCTGCTTCTTCCTCTCCCACTCCCCCTGCTTATGTTCCCTCTCTCGCTGGCTGTCTCTATCTCTGTCAAATAAATAAATAAAATCTTAAAAAAAAAAAAAAGGATTTAAAGAAGAAGTAAATAGATTCGTTGAATCTGATCAAGTGGAGAATTAAAAATACATAATGTGGAAAGTGAGTCCAGGAGACATAGAGGGTGAACTGAGATAGGAGCCAAATGAACAAGTCTAAAACACAGTTCATCTTGGAGCTTGTGAGCTGTGGGCAAGAATCCCATCCGTATGTCAGAGAGAAACGGTTTAGATTATTAAAAACCTCAGTCGGTTGATACTATAACCTCAAGAATTATTTGAAAAGGTTACCCTAAGTATTTTAGTTTGGCATAAGTGTTTAATTGATGGGTAGCTTCTTTCACCACAGGGAAGATTCAGAATTAGGAATAGAAATATTTAAGAGAATCCAAGCCATGATATTAATAGTTTGTTTTAAATTTGTGCCTATTTGATGTTAAAGTATTTATACTGATCTGGAAAATTTGGTCTATTAAAGTAATAGGTTAGACTTATAATTCTAATTCAAAGATTTGTTTACTTATTTATTTGAGAGAGGAGAGAGAGCAAGCACACACTCATGCTTGGGGGGCGTGGGCGACAGAGGGAGAGGGAGAGAGAAAATCTCAAGCAGACTCTTCACTGAGCATGGAGCCAAGGCTAGGCTGGATCCCAGGACCCTGAGATCATGACATGAGCCAAAATCAAGTGCCGGACACTTACCCAAGTGAGCCACCCAAGGGCCCGATAATTCTAATTCAGAAATTAATGTGGAATTTAGTTATCGGTTTATACTTTGGGTTCTTTTTTACTTGTTAAATCATGCCTTTAAAAAATACAAAAGAGGGGCGCCTGGGTGGCCCAGTCATTAAGTGTCTGCCTTTGGCTCCGGTCCTGATCCCAGGGTCCTGGGATCAAGCCAAGCATCCGGATCTCTGCTCAGTGGGAGGCCCGCTTCTCCCTCTACCACTCCCCCTGCTTGTGTTCCCTCTCTTGCTGCCTCTCTCTCTGTCAAATAAATAAATAAAAATCTTTAAAAAAGAAAAAAAGAAAAAAGAAATATGTTAACAAATAGTTAACATTCCCACAATATTTATCCTCTTCTTTATTCTCTACACCAACCCTTTCCCATCCCTAGGAAAAAATACTGTGAAAATTTTGCTTATGTACTTACAGACTTGTATTTTTAAATTGAAATCTTACCAAGTTATTGTAAATAGTATTAGAACACTAAGTACAGATTAAGATTCATCATAAATATATATTTATATTATTGGGTTAATAAGAAACACTTAAATACTTAATTGAGGTACTTGAAAGGAAATAGAATATATTAAATTTATAGGTGCAATTGAAAATATTTAAATGAGCTTAACTAACAAAGTTTATAAATAGGGACAAACAATAATTGCAGTGAAATAATGTGTTTACTACACTATTTCTCTTCCCTGAAAACTCCGGAAAATCCTATTTCCCAGTCCTGCTAATAGTTAGGTTGGGATCTTATAATTGAATTTTTGCCTATGGGAATGAGTCAGTGTGGTTCAAGATGGTTAAGAGCAGGAGTGAGTAGAAACAAAGCACTCCAAGATAGCAAAGTTGCAAAAAGAAAACAGCCAGATTTTTTAGTAAACTTAGGAGACGTGCCCAGGGAAACCACCTTACCTCTATCAGGCTGTGACTCAAATGAGAAATACACCCTTGTTGCAATTAAGCACAAAGGAGAATACGCAGTGTCATTAGTCACAAAGGAAATGAGAGATTCTACGGCACACTCACCTGAATGGCTAAAATTAAAAATTAAAAAGATTAGTAATACACGTTGGCTAGGCAGGAGACCAAACGTCAGCTGGATGCAATGTATAGACATTGCTCTTCTTAAAATTAAAAAAAAGCAGAATTTTAAATCATGAGACAATCAGAAAAATTCAAATATTGATTACTGATTTGCTAGTATGTAATTATTGGTAAGTTTTTAAAGGGTTCAATGTTGTAGTATCCTAAAAAAAAGAATCTTGTAGTCTAATGTTTATGAATAAATGTATTTTCTAAACACTAAAATATTTATGAACAAATTTAGATGCTGTCTGAGAATTTCTTCAAAATAATTCACTTATAGGGAGCGGGAAGAGTAAGAAGATATGGCAGAAATAAGATTGGCCATATTGGATCATTGCCAAAGGTGGGGAAATGAATGAGTAAATGGAGATTCACCAGCCTATTCTGTCTACATTTGCTTATGTTTTAAAACAAAAAGCTTAAAATGCTTTTAAAAGCAGTCAACAGAAATAAAAATCCAATTAGGATGGCTTTGCTTCTGAGTATTTGGAAAAAATTGCCTTTCTGGTCAAGATGAGAAGAGTAAATATACAGAGTTGTTATTAAATGTTACTGGAACACTGACAACCAAAAAGATTCACTAAAGCCTTTTATTAAGCCTTTTCCAGCAGACAGTGTTATGCTTTTTGATTTGGCCCGAATAGCAACAGCAGTCAGGGTTCTTGGACCAAGGGACTCCTTAAATGATGCGGGCACAAGAAAATGCCCATTACAATGTCAAAGCTGCATCTCTGCTGGTGATCGGTGATGAATGTGGAGTGTCTGCATCTGTTCCTCCAAGAGCTCCCCCCACTATTTCATATCCGAATCTGTAGGAGAGATTTCCAGTGGGTAATTGGAAAACACTTTCAATTCTGAACTCTACTCCGCATCTCATTTTTATGCCTGAAGTCTCAACTGTTTTGCAAATAAATTGTAATTCATTCCCTGTCCTCTTAGTGAAAAAAAGGAATTGGCTTCTTAAAAGTTGGGCCTTAATCTGCTCAGCCACAAGAAGAGGGAACACACAGACAACACAGGAATGGCTATTCCTCGCCCATTCCAGAGGGAGAAAGATGCAGGTCCTGATTGTCTGGACTAATGATTCCAACAGCATTCTAAGAGTTCAGCCCATGCTCAGAGGTCAACTAATCGCCGTTGTCTGATGAGTTCTATCTCTTTTACAAAACTGGACTGGAGACATGAACTTTCTTCTGGCAATTAAGTAGGTATTTAGATGAGAAAAATTCTCCATCAGCATTCAGCTCATCAGAACACAGATTTCAGCTCAAAACTTCTCAGCCTATAAATTGAGACCCCCCCACTTTGTTCCTTCCTTATTTTGATCTCCTGCACACAGTGGTTTCAATCTGTCAGGGCTAGTGTTTTCTACTTATGCCTTTTGCCCTAAAGATCAACCAACCAACCGTAAGTGGTGAAAAAAAATCATAGAATTTTATGTTTGAAAATATAAAAATTGTGTCATCTAACATTCCCCAAAGTATTTTCCATGAGATGTTTATTGGTCTTAAGATGGGAGGAAAAGGGTGGAAAAACATTGCAAATAAATTTAGAACAACTAATTGAACAAAAATAAACAGGTCTTGTTTGTGACAGGGCTTTGCAAAGCATTTAGTATATTAATGTGCCCAGCAAATTGCTAAAAGAGGCAAAGATCATGTATTCTCTCGATTTTACTTGACCACGGCTTTTGTTTTTTTAAAGATTTGTTTATTTATTTTAGAAAGAGAGAGGATGGGAGAGGTGGGAGTAGGGTCAGAGAGAGAGAGAGGGAGAGAGAAAATCCCAAGCAGACTCCACGTGGAGTGTGGAGCCCAACTCGGGGCCCAATCTCACAACCCTGAGATCACCACCTGAGCTGAAACCAAGAGTCATACATTTAACCGACTGTACCACCCAGGCGCCCCATCTTTCTTTTAAAGAGCACAATATTTTGTGAAAAACATTGACTGATTCAGTCCCTTACTTTTGAAATGATGGGACCAAGGAACCAGAGAGACTGTGTTTTCTCCAAGGGCACAAGGCAAACTCACCTTGGAACTGGAGGCCCTCACTCCTTTCGACCCCCATGTCGGAGCACTTCCCGCGACGAGGTGCTCCCGTCATGATAGTAACTGACACTCAGAAATATTACCTCTTAGGCTTATGCCTTGATCACGGAATTTTAGTCTCCTCACAGAAATTTTATTTCTTCTCACAGGTAAGGAAAAGGAAGCCAGAGAGGGTAAAGTCTTCTCCATACATATCTCAGGTCTTTGGGAGGAGGCCAGGGTAAGGACCACACTGAGTTCATCCCAAGCCACGACTCATAGTAGAGACATGACCACTTAGTAAAATGGCAATTTAATTCCTTAAGCTTCTACATACCCAATGAGGGAGGTTTCATCTAATGAGTGCTCTCTCCGTGCAAGTAAATCAAGTCATTCTCCCATTCCGCCTCCTCCATATGCTAGTCCATTATGTCAGATTGTTGGGGACCGGATTTCCCTATCTGTTAAATGGATTCATGTAGCTGCTGGGGATGAAATGAGCTAATATATGTTGAGAGAGGCCTGGCACATAACAAGCATGTCGTTCGAAACTATTAGGGCACAAAACTATAGCCTAAACCAGAGAGAGTTAAGCTGCAGTTTAGCATTTGATGCCCCAGGAGGCAAAATGACCGGCCATTCCTACCAGGTTATATACAGCATGCAGTCTTAACCAACAGGGCTCTATCTAGAAAACGAGCCCCAGCCAGCAGGACAGAGAACTGTTTCAGGAATTCAATAGGCATGGAGGTTAACTATCTACAAATATCAGAATGACTTTCACACATCTTCAGACAGATATTTGAAGTTCATTTTTAATTTTTGTCTTGAATATGATTTTGGCAGAACCTTCTGTTTTATCATCTTGCAGCCTCCAGCGACTCCTTGGGTCAATATTTCAAAGAGGAACTTTCTACTTATGCTAGCTATTAAATAGAACATTGAAGAAATTACCTGAAGGTTTTAAGGGAATAATTCTGTTAAGAAGTGGTCTACTGTGTATCTAAATAAGGAAAAAAAGCCTAGCTTTGCCTTTCATCTGTTTTTGTAGCCATCCCTAGTCCTGGATGGCTGCACAATTCCACCAGGAGCAAGAACATGATTCCTTCCGGAGGAATGTGGTATCAAATAAACACTGAGCTGGAGAGAATTGGAAGATTACCAAATAGAGTGATTCTCGAACTTGGATGGGCATCAGAAGCACCTGGAGAAGTCTTAAAATGCTGAACATCAGGTCTTATCCCCAGCGATTCTGATTTGGTAGGTCTGAAGTAGGATCTTAGAATCTGCATTTTCATAATGAATCCCCTCCCCCACCTACCCAGTAATGACTCTGGGCCAAACCGTGAGAAATACTGATGTCATCGTCCATCCTTTCAAAGTCATAAGGAGAGAAACTGAGGCTGCACAAGATGTATTGGTGACAGGATCTGAGCTCAAATCCAACTTTCTTGGTATTCGGCTCAATTCTCTTTCCATAACCAAAGCCTTGACATGTAGGGTGTTAGCTAAAAAAAAAAAAAAAAAAAAAAAAAAAAAAAAAATTTTTAATCTTCCTTATAACCCTTTTAAAAAAAGTTCTTGAACTCTCCTTAACTCTCCTTTCAGAGAAACAGGCGTTCATGGAGGTTGGAATAAGCTAAAAATGCTTCAGACTTTGAAACAAAGATCTCAGTGGAGAGATACATTCGATATTTCTCTGTGAGACCATGTAATGGTACTTGACTTGGTAAGAGCTGCTTCTGTGCCACACATTTAGGGAAGGAAGGGGAAATACTCATCTTATTACCCGTGAGGATACGCTTACCTGAGGGCTCCGTTCTGAGTTATAAGAGAATGAGGCAAATGACAAGTTGGTGGAAATGTAGTCTCCTCCAGTAAGAATCAGTGATAAATAAAGACAGATGATCCATATGCATTTAGATTTCTGTTCCTTCCAGATCTCTCAAAGGAGTTCTTCCCGAAGTCCTATCTGTTGTTAGAGGAGATTCGTGTTAAGGGAGCATAAGGCCTCTGCCACTCAATAAAGTAAGAAATGCAATCATCTCCTTTCCAATAATAAGAACTACACAGGGCGCCTGGGTGGCTCAGCCAGTGAAGCGTCTGCCTTCGGCTTGGGTCATGATCCCAGGGTCCTGGGATCGAGCTCCTGCATTGGGCTCCCTGCTCAGTGGGGAGCCTGCTTCTCCCTCTGCCACTCCCCCTAGCACATAAATAAAACCTTTTAAAAAAAATTAAGAATGAATACAAATCACCGCACTTCCCTGTCTTCCTTAGATATGGGGAAGCTCAGAAATGAATCTGACGTCCAATCAAGCCACTATGTTAACCCCGTTGGTCAAAATATTCGTGTTCTTCTCTAACTAGTTTCCTGAGTTGTTTTATTTTTTCTTCTTCTTATAGTTTCTGCATGATTACGTTATCAAACGTGCTGTCTGTGTTTTTGTTTTCACTTTCCCAAAGCTAAAACAGGGACAGGGACAGGGACAAAGCATAAATTGAAATAACGTCCATGCTAGTTAAAACTTGACTTGTACATGTCAGTTAGGGTCCTGTCTTCCCAAAGCTCCTTGAAAGGTGGCAGGTTTAACCACCTTGGGTTCCAAGTGGCTTCACCCACTATTCAAAAAATTTTTTTCTTTTATATATATATATATATATATATATATTTTTTTTTTTTTTTTTTTACAAGATGAGGGATGGTATTCTGATCCAAAAGCAGTCAAGGCTCCAAGCTTATAAGATCGCTTGAAGTGAAAAGCTCATGCCGCATAAAGGTCAGTTTGAGCAATCAGAATCTCATTTCCAGGAATTAAATTGAGGATCAATGAGGCACATCAAGCAGTTGGTAGTGAAAGCTGAACTAAAGGGATTCTCACCGAAAAACGAGAGGAACACGTGAGCTGAGGCTATAAATAAGCAAGAGTTCTAGGCGCAGAAGCGATCAAGAGGCAAGAAGCTCTAGGGACAGAAAGACACAGAAACATGAGGAAGCAGCAGGCTGGAGCGGCAGAAGGTTCAGTAGGTTGCACCTTGCACCTGGCTGAGGGGCGGCAGGGGTCAAGACCAAAATCCAGGCTACATTTTTCCTTCCAGCTGTGCCCCCTCGGGCATGGCTGTGCCCACTGGAGGAAGGTGCACTCAGTGGTCCCAGCCACAGGCACCGAGAAAAAATGCAGACTGATACAGGATGAATCAAAGACCTAAAAAATTCAAGTCCCGTTCATGGTATAGAAATTCTTATTGGTGGGGTCTCTAGATCTGACCTGGTTGTGGAATGACCCTCCTGTTGACACTCCTTGAGGCGTTGGTCTTCTGTGATTCAGAAGATTCCCATAATGCGGGATGTTGGGCTTTTTGTAGGTTCCCATGAGGCTTGGCTGAGACTTGTTTTTCTAATTCTTACGTATATGCTTAAAACAAATCACCAAACATATACTGTGAGTTAGCCTGTTCCTTCAACCCACAGAATCTACCTGAGATAAACAACACTGTAAAGTGGTTCACCTACCATTCAGCCTCATTTTTCCTCCCTAATGCTTTGGAAGAAGATGCTGACACACACCACTTTTTTTCTGTAATTGAAGTGGGAACAAATCGCCCCAAACCCAGTGGCCTAAAACGACACGAGTTTATCATGTTATGGATCTATGGGTCAGAAATCTGACACAGTTCTCACGAGGCTAAACTCAAGGTGGTGGTGGGGTGGCATTCCTTCTGGAGACTAGTGGAAAACCCCAATCATTTTCTGCCCCAGTTGCTACAGGCCGCCTACATTCCTTTGCTCTTGGCCACCTTCTTCCACCTTCGAAGCCAACAATTACATCACTCCAAGTTCTGCTTCCATTGTTAAATTGCCAGCTCTGACTCTCTTGCCTTTCTCTTTCACTTCTAAGGACCCTTGTGATTCCATGAGCCCAGATAATCCAGGAGAATCTCTTCATCTCAAAATCCTTAATCTAGTCACATCGGCAGAGTCCCTTTTGCCGTATTAAGGCAACGTATTAAGGACCTGTGTGAGGACCATGAATTCTGCCTGTCATGTTGATCAAGTTAAAGGCCCCGCCTAATGGTTCACTTCCTCAAATGCCTTCATGAGGATGATCCATTTATCTCCTTTATACAAGGAAAAAATCGAGAACAAGAAGAAAGACCAAAAGACTACACATCAGTTTATCTCCTATGGGGTTTCCTCTGTGGAACTGCAGAGCCCTGAGGTTCTGACCATTTTCTCCAGCACGATTTCTAATGAAAATTCAAGTATACAGAAAAGTGGAAAGAATTGTATATTGAACCCCTTTATGCTAAATATGTAGATTCTATTAAGATTTTGCTGTAATCGCGTTAGCATGCAGCTATCCATCTGTCCATTCCTCCATCCATCGATCTAATTTTGTATGCATTTCAAAGCAAATTATAGACATCAGCACACCCCATCCCTAAATAATTCAGTATACATGTCATTCGCTAGAGTTCAATGTGAGCTTATGATGCTTTTTTTAAGAGAAGATTTACATAGAAATCTTAACTGTACACAAATCTTAAATGTATCCACCGGTAAATTTTGAATTCCACATACGCCCGTGCAACCTAAACCCCTATGGAAATACAGAATGTTGTTATTACCCCCAGAGAGTTCCCTTCCTCCTTCCCAGCCAGCCCCTGCTCACACTCACACCAAGAAACAATGACTATTCTAGTACTTTTCTCCTAGGATTTGGGTGTGATTTTTGAAATTACCATATTTAAGACTAGGTAGAATGAGATCCTAGTGATCAATTACCAATTTGGATCCGATTTGCATTCCTGGCTTGTCTTTTCTCCCTGGCGCTGCCAACATTGCCTGCGGTTATTTGTTGATCTGATGTTACCTGGGACATCTTTGACTGCAACTCTCCATGAATAAAGATTAGGTTGGTTACATAAACAAAAATGCAAAACCATAGTAACTCAAAGGTCTAATTATTACCTAATATTGATCAAAAAAAAGAAAGAAAGGAACTGAGCCTTTCTAGAGGGGTTTTTGTGGGAAGGTGGAGGGGGGAGCAGAGGGAGAAAAGTCTTTCACTAAAATTGAAAAGCTGCTTTCTAGATTATACCCCATGAGTCCTTATTCGATGCATTTGTTAATTCATATGTAGATGACACAGTTTGAGAAGGCAGCAAAACACACCTGAACAGCAGGAGATTTGAAGTTGGAAAAACCTGGGCTTTACATTACAGCTGTCTGATTTTCATATTTCATGAAACTTTTTGGAGACTGGTTGTATAGCCATAAAATTGGAATAATAATGTCCATTTCTTAATGCCGTGGGAATTTGAGATAAACAAGTACCTAGCAAAGCATTGGGCACATTGTGACCCTCATACACCGTGGATATTATCATTCTACTATGTAATACTGTATCATATTAGTAGCTGTAATATCGTCATCATGTTATTGTGCCTATTTAAAATAATTTTGGTCAAAGGAGAAAAAAAAAAACCCAAAATTTGAAAACTGGGAAATACTAGACAATTCTGTCCTAATTTTTTTTTGTTCAAGCAAGCTGTTGGTTCATTTTGGAACCACAAAGTAATTTCTAAAGTCTCTGGACCACATGTATAAAGAAAAAGACTCTGAAATTTCAATATTGGGGTTGTACTGGGGAAGGCATTACTCCCTGGTTGATTTCCTGGAGGTTACCCCAGGTCTTGAAGTGATTTTTCAGGACATATCTTTTCTACTTTCCAGGAAATGGCAAGGAGCAAAGCCACCGGTGAAATCATCTAAAAGAACAACTTTGTTGAAGGAAATAATGCGTGTAATGTTCCAATCATGAGGTCAGACAATCTGGAGAGTTTAGGTGCAGGTATTCAATCCAAGGCCTTTCTCTTATTTTATAGAAGAAAATCTAACTCTAGGAAGGAGAGTACAGGCAAACCTCAGCCTCAGCTCCTGATCGAGGACCAGTACAGCTTGCTTCCTGCCATTTTCAGCAAAGGATCGACATCCTAATTTCAGTGGGTAACCAAACACCCAAAGAAGCCTCTGACATTCTCTGATGAGTTTCCAATCCCATCAAAGGAAGAGGACTTTTGCTCTGAAAGATAGCTCTTCATGCATCCGTGTGTAGCAGATCTTTTTGATACCCTATATCACAGGCCTCAGGCCACCTTTGATTTCTGTTGCCACTGTGGTAGACCATTCCACGCTCCCTGACAGCATCCCACCTCAAACTCCCAACTGGATCTTTTCTCTCTCTCACTCCAAGTCCTTCTCCAAAACTAGGGGAGTCTGTCTACTGGGTGTGACTAGAGCCCAGAAGTGCATGGAAATTAATGTCATCAATAATGGTAACAGGAGAAGAGAATCAGTGGATAAATGCCTCAGTCTCCAGGTGTTTGGATGGACTATTCTGGAAAGCATTATATTCTCTAAGGTCCCATTGCCTGGAGCAATGACCTTGATGCAGATTTACCTGGACGTTTCCTACTTTCCTGTCTTATTCTCCTGTCTCTCCCACTCTGCCAGGAATGACTAGCAATCTCTGTGCCTAGGGATCAAGTCCTATTGTTCCAGAAACTGTATTCTAACTGAAACAGGATAATTATAGAAATACCTGCTTGAGAATTGCATGTTCAACAGAACCATTGAAAATCATTCTTCTCAGACTGGAAATAAGACTTCCAGGTACAGAGAGCTCTTCAGTGAGATCTGAAATGGAAGACAAGGTGGGTTTTTTTTTTTCAAATATTCTATCACAGCGTAACCTTCCAGAGCCCCTCAGGGCATCTGTGGCTTGTGTCCAAGGGTCCATCTGGCTCTGAGGTCCACACTTACTTGGAATACTAAAATCTGATGGTAGATCTTGAAGGAGGGCACCTCTCTGTTCTTTCAACAAACAGATTTGAGGGTGAATCTCAGTTCTATCAAGTTCACTTTGTAAATTTAACTTGGAATATCAAGAGCAGTGGACCCCGGAACATTCTGCAGAGATCCAATTGTGCATTGAAGACATTGCTGGTACCGACATTCTCCCTGCTTTGTCGTTGACAAGGCGCTTTCCCCTCTGGTGCTCATCTGTCCTCACAGCAATCCCAGAGTGCTGAGAACAAGGATTCTCATCCTCATTTCATAGCCGAGGAAATTGGGGATTGTCTGGATGGAAGCAGGGGCGGGAGATTTGTCTGGAAAGCGCATTCGCACTGTAAGCATGCTGTTTTTACTTAGCTCGTCTATTTATTTGATGTGGCTTTGGAGAAACTGACAAAAATGACAAAGGTGTAAGTAGGAGGCCAGAGGGCCTGTGGGCTGTCCCTTGTCACCCACCCGACTCCTGACTTCTGATGCCCCACGTGCTACCTGGGTGCTCTGGGCTGGGAACCTGGAGGAAATTCACGCAGCAGTGATGGTGGCTGAGGGACCAAGGGAGCATGCAGGGAGGAAATAATAATAATAATAACGATGATAACGCACCATGGCAAATACGCAGAGAGGGGCTAAGTGATGACAAAGGGACAGGATAGCCGTCTATGTATATTTGAATGATGTAAACACCAAGGAAGAGGATGAATTAATTATTAAGAAGAACAATGATGAAGCCCGGGACAGGCTCATTACCAGTCCCAAAGCCAGCCTGTCCGGCAACAGTCCTTGCAGAACAAAGCTCCCCCAAGACCAAAGGCAGGCGTCACAAGGGCCCCTCTGTGCACCCCGACTTTGACGCCAGGCATGGGCTGAGCCTGCTAGTTCCCTTGGGCCAGCACGGACCACCGTGTGCATACTCACCTGCTTATCTTCACAGCTCGTATTTGTTGACTACCTGGTGTTTCGGTTGAATTGTGTCACCCCGAACAGATCTTTGTAGTCCTAACCTCTGGTACTTGTAAATGTGACCTTATTTGAAAATAGAGTCTTTGCAGATGCAAAAAAAAAAAAAAAAAAAAAAGATTACTCCAAACTTTGCTGCGAAAGAGAGGAGAAGGCAAAGGGGTCAATGCTCAGAGACAAAGACCCATTGCTCTCTTCTTTGCTCCTGCTTTTATTGGTCTTTCAGAACAATCACAAATCCTTATCACTGTTTCTCAAGCACATATGCATGACAAAGGGGGTCTTACTGGAACTAGGAGGATCTGTTTACGGGAATGGTACCATATGTTAATCTGCGTATTCTTCCTCTTCTTGAGTTCTGCTAAACACAGCCTAAGGGACAATGCCTACCTCTCTTACATCACAGGGCAGCTACTTGGGCTAAGAAAGCTTCAGGAAGGCAATTCCCCAAGGCATTCCAAAGGCAGTGTGGTCACTCGGGCCTTGGCATTCAAAAGGCCTACGCCCTTCTCTGAAACTTTTCCTCACCCCCAGCGGCCTCCGTGTTGCATTTTCAAGCCAAGTATTATGGCTGACTTCCTGTTCCACATTAACCCCAACACCACTCCACTTCCTGGTGTCACCTCCTAAATAAATGATCTGTTCCTAGATCTTGGTCTCAGTCTCTGCTTTGGGGATAACCCAAAAGAAGCTAAGGTCTTTTTATCTCTATCTCCCCCTTGCCACCACCCTAGCCCATGTCCCATTATCTCTTGCTTGGAATATTATAATAACCTCTGAATGGATTTGCCTTTTCTACCTCAAATGTATTCACACAGCAGTCAAAAGGATCGTTGTAAGTTATATCATATCACTGCCATATTTAAAACCCTAAAAGTATTTCCTGTCTCATCTAGAACAGAACCCAAATTCCTTATGATGGCCGGTGAAAACTTTGATGTTCTAGTCCCAGACCACACCCCCAACCTCATCTCATACCCGGTGCTCACTATGTTCCGGAGACTCTCACCTTCTTTCTGCCATGACCGTGCCAAGACTGCTTACACCTCCATGGTGTTCTACTTACTCATGTCCTTGCCCGCAATTCTCATTTTCCAGATATTTGAATGGTGACTTCTTTATATGACTGACTCTCTCCCATTTTTCAGAACCAGATAAAGCATCCCCTTTTGAGGGGATTTCCAGCTCCCTTAAGTAAAGTTCTCACCAATCTTGCAGATTTCCTCCATAAACCCTTATGATACCGGTTATCATATTTACTTGTTTATTTGTTCACTTCCCATCTCTTCCCATCGAGACGAACATTTGTTAAGGACAAAGACTTCTTGTTTTCTACTGCATCATACAGCACATTGCATGGCACAAACAAATTTTTTTAATTAAAAAAATGGTTTAAGTGGTAAGAACAGACAATTTTAAAAAAAGAAACACAACTAAAAAACAATTCAAAAGTAATCTCTCGAGTAATCAAAGAAATGTGGTTTAAATAATGAGATATTTCATATAATAATTCCAAATAAATGTTTCATTCTTAATTATGTGGGGAAGAGTATAGTAATTCTCTGTAAACAGGTACAAATCTTCTAGAAAGCAATTTGGTAATACGTATCAACAATAATAAAATGGTCACACCCTTTGACATAGTCATCTTACGTTTGAAAATTTATTCTAAGGAAATGAAATAAGTACACGGAAAACCTCTATGCATCAGGATTTTTTTTGAGGCTACATTTGCATAGTGCATCCGAGAGCAGATAAATAAATTATATGCTATTCATTTTTATGAACAGGAATTATAAAATTACATTGAGAAGGATGCCAAAATGCATGTGTCCTGTGGTTGCAAATATGAAAAACATATATATGAAAAAAGAAAATATACAAAGATGAAAACAGAGAAAAGTGATAGGATTAAAACTGATTTTTTAAATTTTATTTTCAAATGTTTCGCGTCACGTTATTTCTATAATAAAAATAAATACCTGTCTTGCTGATTGGAAAAGGTTGTTTTGAAAATAGAATCAGACGGTTCATTTATTCACTCTTCCAACACTCAGTCCCTGATATATGCAAAAAACTGCTAAATCCTGTGGGTGACTATGCCCGTGTTTGTCTTCAAGACCTCAGTGATACATACGGAGAGAAAATAGACCCAATCTCAAAGCAAAATACAGTGCGGTAAGGACTGAAGGGAGCTACTAAATACAGAGACGTTTGTATGAAGAATGAAGGATGTCTATCCCCCGTCATGGGATATTTTGCTGCACCCAATGTGTAATTACTATTGCCAAGTCGATGAGTCAGAACAGTCTGTTATACGTCCCCAAATCTCAAACGCCCAATGCAGATGTTCCTGGTTGGTAGCTTTTGGGGGAGGTCTATGCAATGACTGAGGCATCAAGTGCTCTGCATTTTGGATGCTGACGTCTTCCAAGGTCTCCCGAGGGGTGTACAAGAACGAGGGGGAGGCCCACGAGATGCTCAGCCGCTCCGCCGACGATGACACATCACCTCCACTCGCATTTCATTGACTCAAATGAGTCACATGCTTCCACTTCTAAAAGCCAGGGAGCTGGAAACTTCAGTGCCTGAGGGTGTGATGACTCTGCAGGGTGGAAAAGGTAGGGGGCCCCAGAGGACCTAGTAAGCAGTAGCCATCTTGGGACAGGAGGCAATCAAGTCAGAACCCCTGGATTCACATCTCTGCTCTCAAATTTAAAAATACACACACGCAAAAAAAAAAAAAAAAAAAAACAGAGCCAAATTTACATAATGTGAGGATTTATTCTAAAAGGTTATTGCAAGAGGAGGTAAGGGACAATAGCCATAGGTAGAATGCTCCACCCATGGGATCTGCCAAAGTCTGAGTTATGCAGAAAGAGGCTTTTCTTTAAAGGGAAGTGATGTGGCTTGAAATTGGCTGGTATGGGCAGTGGGGGGAATGGGGTGAACAGGTGGGCATGGCAGGGACCAGACAGTAGACCAGAGAATGCTTCACCCTGAGGTCAGCCTATTCTTGGGAGGGGCCAGTAAGAAGGGCTGTGGCTGGCTCAGGGTGAGGGTGGGTCAGGAACCCTCCTTTCCAGAAAGAAGAAAAAGTTAACCGAAGTGTGTGGCTAACAAGGATTTTGTTCTGATTAAGTAAATGGACAAACTATTCAGCGAATCATTTATGAAGCCAAGAGTGCGAATTTAGAGAGTCTGTGTCTGGCCTCCTCACACGTCGACAAAGGGGCATCTGTCAGTCTTGCCTACATCACAGGAGGAAAGGTGTCTGTTTGCAGTAAGCCATTTCCCAGAATACGAAAGAGTGGAGGGACTTCTGAATGGCTACTCTTTTCCAACAAGAGAAAGCTCAGGTAAAATTCAACATTTCCGTGGCTCCCCTAATTCCTAGCTGGATGCCTTGTGGCAAACAATTCTAAATTCTCACCAAATTCATTTCCTCTTCCTCCTGAGCATAAGCTAGTTCAAATCTCCTAGCCATATGACTCCCTTTTAGGCAATAGGATATGAGTGGAAATGATACATGCCATTTTCTAGGATTGGCCCATAAAAGCTTCCCACATGTGCCCATTTATCCTTTATTCCCAAGCCAGCAGCTTGGAAGTTCCTTGTTAAAGATACCAGAGCCACAGATGGAAAGAGCCAAGACCCTCCATCCTGTCTTCCCGCTTAGCAGAAACACTTATATAGACTTTACTTCCATAAGAAATAAGCTTCGACTCTGTTAAGTGACAGAGATTATTTTTTGTTTGTTTTGCTGTATGTGTTACAGAAGCTAACATTCTTTAATCTTTCTAAACCTTGAAAGGTTTTGGTTTAAATATTTACCAAAAACTTATTAGCATCATGCCTGGTACATAGCAAGCCCTCAATAAATGTTAGCTATCACTATAAATATCATTCAATATTAGGATGGAAAGGCTTGGCCCACAAAAGGGCATCCGAGTTATGCTTTGAGATACTGGTAGGATTTTCCATGGGCAAGAGATCTCAGGGACAGCATTTCAAATGGGATTTATGATGTGTGAAAGGCCAGGACAAAGGAAAGGCTTGGGAAATGAGGCTGGTCATTCTGTTCTCACCCTCTCCTTGGGAAGATGGAGACATTCGAAGGAGGAGGAGATGGGAAAGTTAGCTGCCGCCCTATACTGCAGAGTCTGGAATTAAAAAGGAGGCTAAAATGACACCCAAGCATAAGCAAAAGAGTTTTAATATGCATATTCAAGGGAGGGAGTGGTTTGTCCCAACTCTTTTTTCTAAAGAAAAAAGAATCCTGCTGATAAGTGTTGAATTCATTAAGAGACCTTAGGCTGTTGCAAGGTAGGGCAAGTGGGACGGTGAAAGTACTTTGTCATCCAAAGTGTAATTAAAGAGCAAGGCATTATTAGCAGCAGCAGCTGGGACGACGGCTTTTTATTGGGGTCACCGACCTTTCTGAGAATATATCATGGAAGCTAGGGATCCCCTTCCGAAAAAGCACATGTGAACATAAATACTGAGTCCTCCAGGCCCACGCGTGGACCCCCAGTTAAGAACTCCTCCGTCAGAGGAATTCGAGAGAAGAGAAAGGAAGCCACCTGAAGCATGCTCAGGGTGGAGTCTCTGGCTAAAACAACAGCCGAATGTGCCTTCCCGTTCCATGGTGGCAGAGGCATCACGCTGTCGCCAGGCTGATGCGCTCACAGTGACAGTAGCAACTTGACATTGTGCGAAGGACCATGGTGTGCTTTTCAGCACTATCACGCACAGCATGGCCTTGGACAAGAGAGCAGCGTGCTCTGTGACTCAGTTTCTTCATCTGTAAAATACCTGCAAGCCAAGTCTATGAAGTTGCTTTCGAAAATTCTAAATGGTGAATTGCTATACAAATTAGTGCTATTCTTTAAATAATGCTTAAATAGTTTTCTGTTTGCTTCCTCAGGACCTCTAGTGTTTCTTTGGTCTCTTGTTCCCTCAATGAAGCCTGTATTGAATGACTACCAGGAGCTAAGCATTTTCCTCAGAGCTAAGGCAACAGCAGCAAACGAGAGACTGTCCGCCCTCAAGAAACACCACACCACACGCTAGTCATCTTTCTTCCCTGAGCTGAATCCCACTGTCTCAAGCTGGGCTCCCCCAGAAAACGACCCTGAAACAACGAGCGAAGTACACGTAGTTGATTTGGGAGGAGCAGGAAACATCAGTCAGACAGTGGAGAAGTGTAGCCCGGGAAGACAGACAGCAAATACTGAACACACGATCAACCCCTCGACCACTGTGGATACACTGGAGCTTCGTCCCATGGGAAATCTTGGGCAAACTGTGTAACCCACACTTCAGGATTGTCCCACCCAGAAGAATGAATCGGCTTCCCTGCGGGTATTTATTCCCAGCACTCCCAGCCTGCCTTGCAAATGGAGCTTCTCCAAGCTTCGGAGAAAGCCCCCAGGGGAAGAGATGCAGATGTTGACTGCTGAAATTCAACTGAAGAGCAATGAAGTGGAGAGGCCCAAGGGATAGGAGCAGAGCACAGCTCTATGTCCGAAAATAGCGAATGCCTCATTCTTCAGCTTTGGGGGGTTGCAGACTTTCCTGAGCCCTGTCTGAAGTGGTGAAAGAGACCTCTAGCTGAAAGACAAGAATATACACTTGTTGCTCACCTGTCTAGGTGACTCTGCGAACATTTTTCCTCATGAAACCCATGGAGTTGTTTAATCTCCAAGGTTTGGTGCCCAGGAGAAGGATGAAAGAAAGAGCAGGCCACAAAGTTAGTAGCTACCGCGTATTGGGTCCTAAGCATGAGTCAAGCATTGGGTTAATTGCTTTATACGCATTATTATCTGTGAACACTGCCACTTAGGTACCACTATTTCCATAACAAGGCAAGAAAACAAAGGCTTAGAAAGGTTAAACAAATGGCAGACTTGGGATTTGAATCCAGAGCATTCAGCTATAATCCTGAGAAAACATTCTTAGCCACCATGACAGATTGTGTTGCGTTGTGTTGGAAGAACTTAGTTTAGACCTCACGTTTTGGCTGTGTTCTCTTCCCATGGCATTAGCCAAGAAGTGTGGGATGCCCTTCAGGGGGGGTCAATGCTGAGAAGACGGAAGTCTGGAAACCAGAGACAGCAGAAAGTCCTGGGCAGGAGGAAATGAACAAACCTCAGAGCTCCCTCCAACAGGAGAGAGACCCCCCAGGAAGAAGCTCTTTTTGCTCAGCTTGGCCCTCCTCGGAATATTGGCTCCTGCAGCGTCAACATCCGGGAAACCACGGGAGCCTGGGCCATCCCTCTGTGAGCCAGGAAGAGCTAATGAACTAATAATGTTATTTGCACTCTTAGAGGAGGGTAGGTTCACAGTGATGTTCATTCTTTGGGGCAGCCATCTGTCTCAGCAAGCCCGGCGTTCTCGAACAAAGGCTCTTTTCTCTTCTTCACTCCTTTCCCCTCTTCGCTCCTTCACTCTGTAGGTGAATGTCTCATAAGCATTCTTGTCTCCTAGGCTGAGTTCAGACATCCCTACCAGGAGATGCAATAGAAGTACTTAGCTGTCACTGGCCTTTCCCGGAACCCAGAGGGAACCGACATTTCCCTCAAAGTCGGTAACAGCTACGGAGCACTGCCCATGCACCACGCCTTTCAGTAACATCTGCATATTATCTCATCTACCCCTTACAATAGCCCACAAGTTTCTATCATTCCCATCTTTCAGATGAGACACAAAGGCTTTCTCTGGCCATGATGTTTGGATTTGTTTGTTTTGTTTTGTTTTGTTTTTTAAGTTTTTCTAAGACTCTTCACAAAATACCCATTCAGGAAGGCCCTGAATATAGCTGTCAAAACCTCTCCCACCGGGCTGGCAGAAGACTCTCTGACCTTCGGGGAAGAGAGATAAGAGTGGACAATATTCTGTATAAAAATATAAGCTTCATAAATCCCTTCCATGGATGAAAATAGATCAGAGATTGCCTCCCTGGTTGTGTAACTTTCTAGGTTAATTGCTTTGATTTTAGGCAGACACATTGGGATAGTTTCATCTGAGTGCCTCCCTTGGAGGGAGTGTGCGCACAGATTATTAATCAACTTTGCATGACATTGGCGCGGCAGCTAATTCCCTGAAGAATATGCAGTGAGAGCATAGTAGCAAAAGGGAGCCTGGGGAGATGTGTGCCCCATGCGGAGTCCTAAATGCTACCTTCTGTGAGCCTAGAATATAAAGAGAAAGTGGAGAGTCCTCCTTGTTCCCTGGAGGCCCTGCCTCTTCCCAGGAGCATTAAGGCTCTTTCATGTCCCATCATGGCAGGAAGGGCTGCGTAATCTCAGGTTACTGCTCACAGCAGCCACTTCCCCTCAAACGCTCAGCCGTAAATGCATCCATCCTGATGGTTCAGCACCACCTGACGCTAAATTGAAAAATGTGTCTCTTTCCTGTGTCTTGACCTTTAGTTCCAAAAAGAAAGATCTAAGAATTTTCCATTGCCTATCATGGTGCCTGATGCATAATTAAGGTCCAATAATGCATGGACAGATAAATTAATGAGAGAATGCAAATATGAATGAATGAATGAATGAATGAATGAATGAATGAATGAATGAAAAACTAAGCTCCCTTCTTCATCGAGTCATACATAAGGCATTGGGTCAGACAGCCTAGTCCTAGATTCCAGCCTCTTTTTAGCTTGGGATGACCCCCAGCAGCTTCTGAACATTGTTGGCTGAACAAACTCAGAATGGCAATGCTTGTCATGGTTCAAGCAGCATCATGAAAGTTGATTAAACAGATGAGACCTGTGAAGGAAAATGTCAGTCTACATAGGAGGAAGGTTTTAGATGTTTGCTTCTGAGTCTCAAAGTGTAAAGCAATTGATTGTGGTTTCTCTTGTCATCTTCCCCTAACCCACTTATCTGTATAAACCCCTTCAAACAATTCCTGGGACTCTTACTGGTAAGGAATTAGCATGCTAATTAATTCAGATAACCAGCAAATTCATAAGTAACATGTTTAGAGACTGGCTTTCCAAGACCACGCCCATCTTTCTAAATGAGGGTGCAACAGCAATTTGGTGTCATAAATTCACTAAGCCACGATCAGACAGTTGTAGGTTACGTGCCACCATTCATTCCCTTCTGTGCCTTGGAGTCTAAAAGTTTTCATAGATCCAGATCTTAAAGAGGCTAAGATTTTCTCAATGTAATTAGTGGTGCCAGAAGGCAAGGCAGCATTCTGTTGCTCTTGGCTTCAAATTCATAGTTTGTTAGAGGTAGAAGAGAATTTAGAGATTATTCAAGCTAGCATCTAGATTGTTGCTAGTTCAGATCGTTTAAATAGGGACACTTAACTGTCCTGTGTTCTTCCTTTCCTTGGCAGAAGAGAAGGCTCCTGTTACCCCGCACACCTTCAAGGATGATTTGAACATTAAGCCCACCCTATCTCCTAAGAACAGAACAGGTCATTCCGTTATTATGGGTCTAGGCCTGAGTTAAATATGTTATCAAGTGTCCCGTGTTCTTCCTTTCCTTGGCAGAAGAGAAGGCTCCTGTTACCCCGCACACCTTCAAGGATGATTTGAACATTAAGCCCACCCTATCTCCTAAGAACAGAACAGGTCATTCCGTTATTATGGGTCTAGGCCTGAGTTAAATATGTTATCAAGCGTTATTGGAAAAGAAGGGGAGGGTAAGATTCCAAGAAAGTTGCCATAGCAGGAGAGGCTGGCTACCTAGAAGGGCTGGGTGAGTGGAACTCACCAAGTTCACTGCATGATCTGTGTGTTTAGGAACTACCTGCTTGCCGATCTGAACACCAAGGCTTCACTTGGAGATGAACATTTCATCCCCAGGCTGGGGATGCCTTTATCCGCCGTGCCTCCCCATGGGTGCCCAAAGAGGACTTTGTCAGTATGCATTGCTGCCCCCAGGACTGGCCATCAGGAGTGACACTCAATCGTGAATCACAGTCCTTTCATCACTCCCTGCAACACAGCAGGAACATGGGAACCCAAAAGAAAAGGGTGAAACATTACAATTGGAAGTGGCTGAAACGAACGTCTCAAGACCCCTTGAGCTGTGGGACAAGTGTGACTTCAGTAATGTTTTATTTTATAAAAAACGACTGTTCAGAGAGGCTCTTCTGGTTTGCTTGGGTCACAAGATATGGGGAAGACAGAGCCGAACCTAGGATCCAAGACACCTGGGTCCACGGGCCTCGGGGCATTTTTCATGAACTAAAGTACTATGAACATAATACCCGTCTGTAACATAGTACCCGTCTAAAACATTCCATTAAGAAACAGAGAAATACCCTACAAAGTCAGGGTAGGCAATCTCAAAGCCTCAGTGGTTTGTTGGTGGACAGACTCTGGAAGCATCGGACTGTCTCCCATGTAATGCTGGGCAAATGCACTTCCTTCTCATGGTCCAGGACCCACGTTTCTTGGGTCCCTTGTTCTTTCCTCTTAGACTCTGCCATCAGATCAAGTCGGCTTCTCCTAACAAGTGATCTCTCTGAGGAGACACCTACCTATCTGTAAATTGTAAATCAGGGCCTGCCATTCTGCTATTCAAGTTAAAAAGCTGGGCCCCGTGCTCAAACAGGGAGATCCTTCTCGGAGTCACTTCAGTACTTGTGATGTCTGTTCCTTTTCCTGATGAGTTTCTCCTCCGGGGAGCCTCTTTCTTGGTCTTTACAAGAACACGTTCCTTTCTTGTATACGTTAAATGTAATTTTCTGCTTTGGGTTTGGCAACTGCTCTCTCCTTTGGTCACTGTCTATAAAATGGTATCTTTCAGGCAGAGACCTCATGGCAAAATGTGGAGAAGAGCTCTGTGAATCAGAGGTCAAACTGACCATTTTCCCTGGCTCTGGTAGAGGGACAGCAGGGCAGCCCAGTAACAAACTCGAGTCATTGTATTTGATGTCATTTGAAGGGCATATTCTCGATGATTTTGCAACACTCTTCGTTATATTGAGTGTAGTGGGTTATATTGAGCTTCCTATGTCCTTTTCCTCTAATATCTCCCTATAATCAAGGACACGCTGTTGTGGGGCACCAAAGGTCATAAAGCACAGTCATGGGGACAGTGACATCAACTAGTTCAGGAAAAGAATACACCTATGACTTGGAAGGCAAAGAAGGTTGCTGTTTACTGTGAAGCCAGCTTCTATACTAGGTCTCACCACGTGGTGTGTCTTATCCCCTCAACCTGTAGTGTGGGTGGTGTTACTTCCTTCCACATTCTTTTCAGGTTTATAAACAAAAAGTCAAAGGTTTAGGTATTCATTCAAGATATATGTATCAAGTGTCCATTATGTGCCAGGCATTAGAAGTACAATAATGACGAACAGACACAGTCCCTCCATCATGGGCCTTGCAGTCTGTTCTCTACTGAGTAAATAGGCAATAAGTAAACAAAATTTTAAAAAAGTGTTTCCAACTTATGGTAAGTGCTACTAAAAAAGCATAGAATTACCTCTGAGTATCTATTTCACAAATAGTTAAGGCAGCCTTCCAGTCTGTATGTTTCTGACCCAGAGTCTATGCTCTGTCCTTCATAGCATCCTCTATTCCGATCTAAGAGACTGAGCCGGACATCCCCGAATTATACACTGCCATGCCGATAAAGAAGGGATGTGAGCCAGCGGAGTATCCCCATTGACCTATAACCTAATAGGGGTTTTCTGCACAGATCAGTGGGAATTCCCTGCAGGTTTGAGTCAAGTCTCCATTTTCTTTGTGTCACTCAGGTGTCTCACTGGGGCCACCCTTCAAGATTTGAGGAAAATTGGCTCCATACCAGTCACATAGCTTATGGGAAGTCAAGCATCTTCTCTGAGATGAACTGTTCCTGCTTTATCCTGATTTTCATTTCTTTTGTGACTAGAGTACTCACTTCTTTTTGTTCCAGGTTGACCCAGACAGGAACTCAGTCCTCTTTCCTTAATTTTACTCCATCACTCGTGATGGTTTATATATTTCACAGTTCTGAGGGGCAATGATGAATGTTTACACTGCAGTGAAATTGAGAGAGACAGGGAGACAGAGACAAAGAGATAGAGGCAGAGAGAGAATTAAAATTGGACATTAGACCTCTTAGTCTTCAGGTTGTCTTCAAGCTTCCATTGGCCACCATCTTCTTCCCAGCTTGCCTGTCCACCATATTGCCCAGCTTCCTCTCTCCTTCACTTCTGCCCTTCTCCAGTTCCTTGTTTATTTCTGGTGTAAACTATTGGCACAGAGCTTTTTTCTTCGTGATGCTATTGCCTTCCTAGTCACCTCCTCTGGGTTTCATCTTCTACCTCCTAAGTCTTATCAAGGCACTTGTCTAAACTGATATTGCTCTACTCTCTCCCTAAGAGAAACTCTGCTGCCAGCTATTGAAACAATGCTATTTTTCAGCCTGCTACATTTGTTTGGACACCCGAATTACAGTACCAAATATAAGAGAAGGGTTCAGCAACAGCATAAGAACTCACTTTGTACTTAAAGAGTGCAAGAGAAAGAAAAACAAAGTTACAACTCATTCTTCCCAACATTCTGAAACTCAGGCTCCCTCTGTCAGTCCAAGAACCTCAGGAACAGATTTCCTCCCCACTGCCTCCCTCACAGGTGTCAAGGCTAACAGTCACATCAGGGAAGGAGAAAAGGCAGGACAAATGACTTTCACACCTTCGTGCCTTTTACTTGTGTTATTCTGTCCTCGTCTCGGGGGAGCAGCAGCAGTGGAAAACCCACACCAGCCTGGCACTGTCCTCCAAGGGCCACATCAGAAGGGAAAGCAGCAGGCACAGAATGACTTCTTAGAAAGCGTTGTCCTTGCATGAAGATGGACTTCTCACTGTTTCCCCATTCTTTGGATCAATCTTGCTGATCGAGCTGCGTCACTGAGGATTTGGGCACCTTACGGCCCACTCTACACATCCGCTGGGCAGACCCATCAACCATCTCTCCTGCTCCACTTCGCCTAATAAATTAATAGGCACCTAATCTGTAAACGAGCCGAGGCATAACCTCAGAAACGAGTGATGGCAGATCCCGCTTGGCTGCAGGTGTCTGACTCCAGCTCAGCATTAAGAGCTTATATCTGCCTGGACATCTCATTGCCTCGGGGAACTTAGAGAAATCTGCTACGATTAGGAGATGCATCACACACGTTTCCCCTGGTAGTTTTGTGAAGTGGTTAAGAACACAGACTCTGGACTCAGACTGCCTGGATACGTGTCCTGTCTTTGCCATTCAAAGCCTAAGCGATCCCGGACCACTCCTCTAAACTTTGCATGCTTCGTTGTCGCATCAGCAATGACAGTGTAACTATAGTAACTACCTCATCGAGTTGTTGTGAATACAGGTGCAGTATGCATGGGACAGTGTTTGGTGCGCAGTGCCAGTAGGGTGAGTGGTTATCATCATGTGGACAAGCAGATTCCTACTATTCCAAAGTATCCTACTCCATAGACTTGGGTTTCTAATTGAGCTAATGAGAGACTGGGGATGGGCAGCAGCATGCCAGGAACACTCAAGGCCACCAGATAAATGTTGTTCCTGTTCCTAGAGTATCAATTTGACGCCTGAGAAGTAATTTAAATGAACTCACCTATCTATACCAACATGGATAGATGTCAAAAATGTCATTGTTAAGTGAAGAAAGCAAGCTACAGAATCATGCACAGTGTAATAATACTTTTTAAAGATTATTGAAGGGCATATTCTCGATGGGTGGCTCAGTCGGTTAAGCACCTGCCTTCGGCTCAGGTCGTGATCCCAGAATCCTGGGATTGAGCCCCACATCAGGCTCCCTGCTCGGCAGGGAGCCTGCCTCGCCTTCTCCCTCTGCCTGCCACTACCCCTGCTTGTGCTCTCTCCTCAAATAAATAAATAAAATCTTTTAAAAAAATAAAGAGGGGCAGTGGGAGAGGGAGAAGCAGATTCCCTGCTGAGCGCAGAGCAAGGAGCCTGTTGTAGGGCTCAACAAGGGGCTGGATCCCAGGACTCTGAGCTCACGACCTGAGCTGAAGTCAGACACTTAACCGACTGAGGCACCCAGGCACCCCTGATAATATTGTTTTTAAAACAAAACAACATGGTATCTTTTTCCAACATATATAAATGAGTGCAAATCTGTAAGAATAGACCACAAACAAGTAGTGATTATTTCCAGGGAGCTGAGACGAGACCGATTATCAGCGGCGGTCAAGGGGACTTCAGACTATAACGTTCTGATTGTCTTTGAAGTGGGAGAATAGATTTATGAATTATTTATTTACTAAGCTTCTTTCTTTAAAAAGTAATTTAAAACAGTATTTTATTTTTGCCACAAGCCCAGATATATATTGGAATAGAAAGTGAATAAACATATAATTTTCAAAATTAATTATGACACATCAAAGAAGTTTTCAGATTGCTGGGCGAACTACCTACCAGAGCTTCCCAAGATACCCATTTACCTTGTTTTGTTGTTAAAGGAGCTTTGTAAGAAAAGATTGAGGAGCACCGCATTGATTGGATGGGATCTCACTTCATTTTTCTCAAGCTTAGTTGGTAATGCAACATGCATCCATTTACCCAGGCCAGAAAGTCAGCTGGCCACCTCTTTTCATTCTCTTCACATTCAACCCATATCCAAGGCTTACCTCTTAAATCCCTCTAAAATGTGTGCGTTTCTCATAATTCTCATTTATGTAGGACATCTTCATCTCTTGCCTAAATTACTGCAAATCCTCAATACTGGTTCCTTCGCCTCCATTCTCCCAAATCCCTCCATTCCACTGACACACTGATGCCCTCACAATCATCTGAATACAAATACCATCAGCTCATTCTACTATTTATAATTCTTTGGTGTTTCTCCATCAGCCATAATTCATCTAAGCACCTTTATAGCAAAGACAATTCGTGACATGATAGGGCAGCGAACTGATCACCAAACCATCCCTGTCTTCATTACCACAGAGTTTTAACTTGGAGGCAGATGCACAGAAGGAAATAGATTTTGTAGGTCTCCTTGCACTTAGGTAGGGCCAGGTGACAAGGTCTAGCTGATGGACCGTGAGCAAAAATGATGGATTTCTCTGTGGCCCACAGCGTCCTCCTTGCTTTCTTTCCCTTTCCACCAGCTGGATGCAGATTGCAGGGCTCTGGTGATGGTAAGGCCACCAGATGAAAGGGGCCTGGATCCCTGAATCATCACATGGAGGCCAGCTGCCTGCTGATCAAAAATGCCTTAAATGGTTGTAGGCACAAGAAATAAACTATCATAGTTGAGCTATATGAAATATTGGTGTCTGCCCTCAGTTCCTAGCAGAGAGCTCCTAAAACCCTTGTTATTTCCCAAGTGATAAGATCTCCAAGGCTGTCTTTTGTTCCACTGAGGTGACTCTGAGCCTCGATCAGAAGCTTTAAAATTTTCAGTCCAAACCTTGATCCTCCAGAGAGGGAAGAGGGATGGAAATGGAGTTAATAATTCTTCATGCCCATATAAGGAAGCCTTCATTAATTTCCAATAGTAGGGAGTTTGGAGAGCTTTCAGGGAGGTGAACGCACCCACACCAGTGCTATGACACCCCCAGTTCCATGGGGACTGAAGCTCCTGTGTTAAAGACCCCCGCCCTACATATCTCTTCATCTAGCTGTTCATCTGTATCCTTCGTTGTGTCCTTTAATAAACTGGAAAACGTAAGTGTCTCCTTGAGTTCTATGGCTGCTCTCGCAAATTAATCACCTCTGAAGAGGAGGTCATGGGAATCTGTAGTCAAATCTAACAGAAGTGGTTGAAGGTACCAGCTCAAGTGAGGACCATCCTATCTTCTCAACCTTCTGTTACCTCCTTCCTTCCTATTCTACCCTCCCCCAGGGGATCCCCACCAGCAGCTGGAGAGGGTAAAGAAGAAGCACAAGGCAGAGAAGTTCTCGCAGACCTGCCGCCTGAGGCAGGCCAAAGCTGGGGCCGGGAGAGAAGAGTTTGCGCTGCATTCAGTCCCGGGGTTCGAATTGTATCTCCAACTGAACACTTTAATTACTGAAAACAAACAAACCGTATTTTTACCTGTCATGTAGTTAAAACCAATAGAAAAGTCAAAGAGCTGCCAGAATTTTCATTTGGGAAAAAAAAAATTATCTCCCCTGAATAAATTTAAGAGACAGTGGAAAATGAAAATAAATTTGCACTTTGATTTGTGAACTTGAACTTCACGAGTTCTGCATATCCCATATGCCAGTTTCATCACTACCAGAACCACTGAAATAGGGGTGCCTAGGTGGCTCAGATAGTTAAGTGTCTGCCTTAGGCTCAGGTCCTGATCTCCAGGTCCTGGGATTGAGCCCTGTGTAGGGCTCTGAGCTCGGCGGGAGGTCTGCTTCTCCCTCTCCCTCTTCCTCTCTCCTTGCTCATGCTCTCTCTCTGTATCTTTCTGTCTCAAATGAATAAATAAAATCTTAAAAAAAAAAAAAAAGGAACCGCTGAAATAATCATAATTTAGATTTGGAGGTAGGCTGTAGAGAAATAGATTTTTCCACAAAATCAAAAGCTGGAGGCAGAGATATCATCTGGACCCACCTGATATGACTATACCTTCTCTTTCTGGATGAAGAGCCAGTCTTTATGGTATTAAGTATGATTCAAGAGGTCTAATATTTTTGAACATCCTCTTAAGTTGAAACATCTAAAATTTTAGTGTGATCTTTAGACCACCAGCATCATTATTACCTAGGAATAATGCAAATTCTTAGGTCCCACCCCTGGAATACTGAATCAGAAATTGGCAGAGTGGTCCCAGCAGTCTGTGTTTAACAAGCCTGTGATTTTGATAAAGCTAAAGTGTGAGAACCACAGGTGTAAGATATTCCAGAATATTGACATAAGCCTTTGTATCAAAAGGCAGCAATTGAATAAAATGTTAGTGTTTTTTTTTAAAAATTCATACAGCAGGGATGCCTGGGTGGATCAGCTGGTTAAGTGTCTGCCTTTGGCTTAGGTCATGATCTCCATGTCTTGGGATTGAATCCCCATAGGGCTCCCCACTCAGCAGGGAGTCTGTTTCTCCGTCTCCCTCTGCCCCTCCCCCTGCTCATGCTCTCCCACTTTCTCTCTAATAAATAATAAAATCTCAAAAAAAAAAAAATTCACACAGCAGACAGGACACTACCTGGGCTGGGAGAGAATTGTCCCAAAATACAGATGGGAAAGGGGGGCAGGTAGACACGGCTGACAAGCAGAGAGATGTGGTAGCAGGAAGCCATGCAAGAAATTATGCTAGCCTCCTTTCATAAGTGTTTTATGTGCCCACGAGCAGTCGGGTGGAATAAAGTCACATACAAAAAGGTATTCATTCACACAGGTCACCGAAATATCACATCCATGACTGTTATGCATATGCAAGTGTTTTACAAGCTTAGTTTCTTCACTGAACACTTGAGAGTTCAAGAGTTTTCTATCTGTGAGCCATACAGTTGCATTATTTATTAAATGAGCTGGAAGCTTCCGGCTTCTTACGTAAATGAGTAGCTAAATTGTTTCTCTCCCCCTCCCCCATATATTAAAATCTGTACAGTATACAAGTAAGTGAAATTGCAGCTAAATATCTACCTAATGGGGATGAAACAAGTCAAGAGTCTTGGGTTTTTGAGAGAATAGATCTGCCCCGTATCATTTATCACCCTCCACGGACTGGGCATTTAACCACTTGTACTGACAACATCATTACATTAATAGCTAATTTATAATAGACCTTCTTACATGCCAAACTCATCATGCTTATAGGGATTTTCTCATCTAATCCTCACAGTAATTCATCAAGGGCATACTATTACCATTCTCCTTTCAGAGAGGAAACTGACCTTTATTAACACCCAAAGTCACCTAGCTGGGAAGCAGTAGAATCATGTTGTCCACCCAGGCAGTAAATCGTTCTCTTCACCACTGCACTGTATGGCTTCCTACGAAACTGAGAGGACTTCATATATTAGTCTATAATAACAGATAATCTGCTTATTACATGTAAATTATCCATTTCTCATCCAAAATTTATCAAGCTCTGCCTTTTTTTGGGGGGAGGACCTGGGGCAAGGTAGCCAACCTCACTGAGTAAGCCAACGTTTACTCCTCCAGTTCCTAAGGCCATTATGAAGATATATAAAGTATACGCAGCAGCACATGGCCCACGGAAGGTCCACAAAATTCTTAGAAACCCTTTGAAGAGCAAGAGCCGCCCCACCACCAGCTAGTTCCTACTCCATCAAGGCAGACCTGTAAAGTCTAAGTGTGGGGGCTTACACGTATTTCAACTTGGACATTGGCTAGCTTAATGGTGTCTCCTGTGAAAAAGATGGCTTTGTATATTCAATTCACGAAGACTTTAAGAATACTGATGTGCCCCCATTCGCAGGAAGGTTGCACACCGAAGCCCGAGGGCTACCAGCTACTGGGGACCTGCCCAAGCATCCAGCCTGGCACTGTAATGGGACTTTATTCACATTATCTTAATGAACGCTTCTGACAGGGAGCTTGATGTCGTCGTCCTCATCTTCTAGATAAGACAACGAGAGCATTGATGGGTTAATCAGCTTGTCCATATCCCAAGTAGAAGAGCTGGGATCCAACCCAGACCAGGCTTAGCGTCAACATGCATACTATTCCCAGTAAATCACACTGACTCTGTAGGATAATGACACACGGAGATAGGCATCACTGCAGAAACAGAGAGCTTTCTGTCCTTTGCCGTTAGTGTGATTGCTAACTGTAAATATGAATATCACCTTAAGTTTCCTCCGTAGAATGTGTTGTCATGGAAAATGAGTTCCCCTTCCTTGGGCAGCAGACTTTTCCTATGTGTGGGACTAGGTGAATGCCTCCCGTTCCTCAGTCCTGTGTGCCACCTTCATGACTCCTGCTATTTCCAAGTGATAAATAAGAAATTTCTTTAAATAAGAAATAAATACAAAGAGGAGTGAACCATGGCATTAGGCCCTAGCTACCTAGTGTCTGAAAATGGAGGTTGATAAGCGTTTGGGAAGGGTTAGCACATACTGGCATCAACCTGAAACTTTCTACTTACCATAATCAGAATAATTTTATAGTATTGAAAAGGGAACACTATTTGGTACGTGATTTAATGTCATTTAATGCCTTACCCAGGAACCAACTCCAGTGGTCTCACATGTCAGTGAAGGACATGTGGTGTGGCCTCAGAGATCGTTATCTACACTTTGGGAAATAATGACCAAGAATGTTTTCAGGGTTCCTTCTGGTCCTTCAGTTTTATGGAAAATTTTCCTACTTGGGCCTTGAGCAAGCCACCTGTTACCTAAATTAATGTGCATTCAGGCGGTGCTCAGCCATGCACGGGTGCTCCATAAACATTGGTAGTGGATAAAAATACTTACCTCACCCTCATTTGAAGGTACACCAAAGATCAGAACACAAGAAAGCAAGTTATCCAATTCACCTGTAAATTTAACAGTTCCCTAAAGCTGAGTGTGTCTCCAGTGACTAGAAACAAACAATGGGAAAAAGCCTGCCTGTCAAAACAGAACACAACTCCCATCAGCTCGAAAGAGTGTGAGGAAATTTTGCGGGCTATTTTCTACCAAATAGAGAGCACTACCAATTCACATCTGGAGTTTATCTGTTACGATAAATTGCCTTGCAAATGTGCTTTCCTGCCTCCCCCAAATATTTTATTTATATAAAGAGATAAGACAGACAATTCCTAGGGAGAAGGAAGAAGATATGCAGAAAAAGACATTTGGAAAGGTGTGCCTATCTGCTTGCTCCTTGCTGGCTTTCCCCAAACTGTAAACATTAAAACAATGAATAACGTATTGCGAAAATAACAGCTGATTAGAAGTAAGACACCTTGATAAAAGTACTTAAGAACCGTTCTCTGTTGATTGGCCTCACTAGGGTCAGCAGTGGCTCCCAGATATGCAAATACTGGTGATTTTCAAGTGAGAAGGTCCCTTCCATTTCCAATTACCCTCCTGGGAAATTTCATTTGAAAAATTCACCAGATACAATTATCACCTTCATAAATTCTGCTGTCCCTTTCATAGACTTGAGAGTCCGTGGAAAGCATGCATAAATGATTAAGTAAAGCAGTGACCAAATGTCAGGCTTAGTTTTAAGTTCTATCTGAAGATACCACGCCAAGAAATCAGAAGATGCTAATAGAAAGGTCAAGGAGAAAAATCCCTGCCAGGGAGTCTTTCGCGTCCGGTGTGAGTAAATATCATCCAAACTGGGATGGATTTATAAAATTTAGAAGAAATGTATCAGTTAGGTAATAGTATGTTACAAACCACCCCAAAATTCACTGGCTTCAAAGAACAATTATTTATTACTTTTCTTGAGTTTTTGTATTGGCGAGGGGTTGGCTGATCTAAGGTGAGCTTGGCTGGGAGTACCTTTGCCGTGTGTGTCTCTCATTCTCCTCCTGGGTCCAACAGGCTTGTCCAGGCATAGCCTTCTCATGTCCGTGGCAGAAATTCAAAGGCGTAAACTCAGTTGTGTGCGTGCGTTTTCAAGCTTCTACTTAAATCAATATAATGCTATCACACCACTGACCCAAAGCAAGTCAATGTCTGAACCTGGAATCAAGGAATAGGGACATACAGCCCCCGCCTTGGTGCTCAGAACCGCAAAATCACACACCAAACAACGCAATGGATGGCACTGGGAGAGAAGAGAAGCATTGGTGCCACAAATTCAATCTGTCTCAGGATACAATTAATAAACCAAGACATCCTACGTAATCTGCCTCAAAGTGGGTATATAAAAAAAAACACTTACAATAGAAAAAGATGCCCTTTTTCTTTCTGCAAAAGCTTTCTGAGGTTTTCCAGTTAGAATAGAACGCCAGAATGTGAGTTAGTCATGAAAATGACCCAGACTCCACAAGCTAAGACCTAACGCCCCACCCCCAACCCCACCCCAGCACCTGCAAGTCAGCTACCGTCAGTAAGGGAAATGGGCTGAGTGAGGCTAAGGTTGGTTAAGGAGTTTACCCAAAGGTGTACACTTAGTAACTGCGGACCGGAAAAAGTTCCAATCTACTCGTCTGAAATGGCTCTGAGGCCAAAACCTTACTGTTCTGTCTTAATGTGACTGGCCGATGATGTCTCTAAAGACTTATTTAAAGAGCCAGGTCTTGGGCGCCTGGGTGGCTCAGTCGGTTGAGTGTCCTACTCTTGATTTCGCCTCAGGTCACGGTCTCTCAGGGTCTTGGGATCAAGCCCTGAGTCAGGCTCTGTACTCTGCCGTAGGCGCTGAGTCACCTGGAGATTCTCTCTGCCCCTCTCCCCCACCCCTTCCCTGCTTGTGCTCAGAGCACGTGCTCTATATAAATAAATAAAATCTTTAAAAAATAATAAAATTAAATTAAAATTAAAAAAATTTTTTTTAATAAATAAAGAGCCAGGTCTTCAAACACCTATAGTCTCTTCTCAGGAAGTTATAATCTCAACCAATGCCTTTGATGAGACAGAGTCCTTCCTCCATGAGGAACACACTTTTGTTTAGAATACACTGCTACGATCACTTGTTTTTTGTCATCTAGGCACTTTTAACTACATCTCTATGTTTCTTTTAGGTGTGATTTTAATTTAAACTTTTCACAGGAGCACCTTTTATTTAGTAATCTAAGTCAGCAAAAAAAAAAAAATTAAATTAAAAAAATACAGGTTAACCTCACAGATTTTCCTACAAGTATTTATTTCAAGGTGTAGATACTGTGTATACCTATATAATGTTATATTTGATATACAATATATTGCACATATGTTATCGTTACCTATTACAGCTATTTTATTAAAAGCTATTTTATTATAGATGTGCTGAGGATTAAATACTATAATATACCCAAAGAGCTTAGTATAGTGCCTGGAGCATAGTAAGCATTAAATAAATGATAGAGGAGGACGGCAGAGAGCAGCTCCAGAATAGAGAAGGCACCTGCTTATCACATGGACTCTTTATTTAAGCCTCGCCCTGGATGTTAAAATTCAACTGGCTGATTTGCCTACCCCAGATCAATACATTTCAAGAGGCCACCCCCAACCCAGACATTCAAATGGTCTTGCTTTGATTTGATCCTGGGAGAGACAAAAAGAATATCTGGGGAAGCTGTTCAGAGCTTTCAATGATGCAGAAGCACAGAGAATCAGGAAGTCGATTTCATACCTCACCTATGAAGGTTGCATCGATGGCCACCTAGATGTGAAATGGGTAGACCCTGCCCTTTGGGTGAACCCCCAGCCCCGGGACCTGCAAAGGATCACACACGGCACACAATTTCCGCACCAGGTTAATTCTTGGCTCCCTCTGCCTCCTGCTCCTCTCTGTGAGTGTGCTATTCCTGGTTTATCCTAATGACAGTCATCAACATGAAGGCAATGTAACCTGTCCTTCCTCTGTCCTGTACACCGTCCACTGACAGCGAGCATTTTCTGAGTATATGAGATTTTATTGAAATTTAAGAATCACAAGAAATATCTTCTAGGTTTCCTTACTATGTAAAAACAGGCCTGTGTGAAATAAATCACCCCAAAATTTAGTGATATAAAACAAAATTATTTATTATTATTATTATTATTATTATTATTATTATTATTCTAGCCTCTAATGGTTATAGTGTTAACTGGGTGGTTGTTTTGGTGATGCAAAACAATAATCTATTATTATTATTATTATTATTATTATTATTATTAGCCTCTAATGGTTATAGTGTTAACTGGGTGGTTGTTTTGGTGATGCAAAACAATAATCTATTATTATTATTATTATTATTATTATTATTATTATTTTTACCTCTTACGGTTACCGTGTTAACTGGGTGATTCCCATTTGGCCTCTCGCGTGGATTCAGAGGGGGGGGTGGGAGCTTCACTCACGTGTCTGGTGCCTGGACTGGAACATCGGGAGCTCCTCAGGATGGTCATTCGCTTTACGGTCTTACCGCGTGGTCTTAAAGCATTTGTGCTTAATGGTAGCCAGACTTCTTACATAGCAGCTCCAGGCTCCAACGCGAGTGTCCCGAGAGACAGATAAACAGAAGCTATATCACCTTTTCTAACCTGACCTTAAAGTCTTACTCTTATTCTATCCTTTTGCCAGGGAAGTCACGATATCCCACCGGTTTTAAGGGGGAAGACACAGACAACTGCCGCTTAATAGGGGAATGGCAAGATTCTGAAAGAACATGTCGGACACGAAATGATTTTGTGGTTATTTTTGGAAAATACGATTTGCTAGAGAGGGATCATGTCTTAGAGCATCTCGTCATTTGTTGGCCACTCTTCTTCCTGCCCTCGCTGTTCACAGCCTTCTTCCTCTATCCCCTTAGTGCTCCAAATTTTCCTCACTCCATTATGCACAATCGTTCAGCTCTTGCCAGGATCCTATCTCTGCTGCCAGTCAGAACACAGAGACTCTATCCCCCAGGAACCTGAACGTCTACCTTCTTTAGAGAGCCTTACTCAGATTTACAAGTAAATAATCCTCGGTCCTGCTCTCTATCGGACTGCAGAGAATGTATGAGAGAGAATGAAGGGAATAGTGAAAGATAGAACAATAGTCAGAGTCTTTGACAAAGATCTGTCCTCCTTAAAATTGAGCCTGGAAATAGTAAAGGAGAAGGGAATCTCATATATTCCAAGAAAAGGATACATCCTCAATAATGCAAGGGAGAAAACAAGTAAACAAAACCCCAGCATCATTTAAGGGTCTGTTCGAAGATGGAGGAATTCATTGCTTCAGCTTGGAGTTAAATGATTAGTCAACAAGATGAGAATGTCAGATACAGAAAAAGCTCCAGAAAGAGAAATAAAATCGTGAAACAGCTACAACAACATCAAAACCCTTGTGGCAAAGTGCCCTGCTTCACACTTTCATTTCATCTCTTGTGTCCAGCAGTATTGCAGATGGAAAAATAAAAGTGATTATAATAATTTCTCTGAAGATGCCTATTGCATAAAAATTGCTGACACAATAGTCCCCTCTACGTAATATTCTAGAAAAATTAGTTTACCTTAAGAGAACATATTTGATGCACACCTGTACCAGTTTAGATTGCTTTCTGTAACATGTAAACACAAATCTAATCAATAATGACTTAAGTAGTTAAGGTTTTTTATTTTGTACCGTGTAATAAGAAGCCCCAAAATTGCCAGTACAGTCACTATCATGGTTTTATGATTTCATCAAGGATTCAATTTTCTTCTGTCTTTTCAACTCCACCAACTTTAGTGTGTGGCTTTTATCCACACGATTGCAAGATGGCTGCTGCTGTTTCAGTCATTACATTCACATCCCAGGTCAGAAATGGGGGGAAATATCAAAAGCCTTCTCCTTATGACAAAAGAGAAATTCTTCTCAGTGAGTTAGACCTCACATCTTATTAAGTCAGAGCTTTGTCACATGGCCACAACAAATCAGAGTGATATTTTAGCTTTCCAGTAAAGCTAGTGGGAGATAAAGAAATGGGTGTTATGAATGACATTTGGTTACAAAAGTAGAGTGTTTGCCACAAGTAACAGCCCAGGAGTCAGGAGTGCTGGCTTCTATTTAAACCTCTGCTCTAACTAAGCATCTAATCATCGAGAAGCCTTTTAACCTATAGGATCCCACCCAAAAGAATGGAATAATGAAATAGATCTTGAATACTCTATGATTGTCTACGTCCAGTGTTAACTTAAGACAGCATGGTTGGGGCAGATACTGTTGGTCACCTAACCAATAGTCATATCCTACCTGTCTTCCTTACTGGCAGAGACGAACTTCCACTATAAAACCTGGTGAGATGGTCTGAGCCTCTCTTCCAGGTAAAGCATGATCATGTGACCAACATTTGGCCAAGAAGACCCAAGGAAAAGTATGCCATGGCATCTGGGAAAGATTTTCCACAAGTCAGTAAGAAGTGTGTTTATCCTTCCCATCCTCTCCCCCTCTCCAATATTTGGACTCAGCTGTATGAGCTATGGCAGCCATTTTGTGTCAATGAGGCAACAAATTCAACACACTAAAAATAATGGAATGAATGGATGATAAAGAACTTTAGTCATTGGTGAAATCAATTATGGGATCACCCTTTCTTGATTCTGCATTATAGGAAACAATAAGAATCCTGTCTATATATATTACTTATGTTTTATGCTATTACTTGCAGCCCAAACATCTTATACAATACAAAGATCTAGTAGAAACAATTGCGGATTCTAAACTAGCAGTCTTATACTTTATTTGCATATGAACCACCACAGAAACTTGTTCAAATGCAGATTTCTGATGCAGTAGGGCTGGGATGGGGCCTAAAATTCTGCATTTTTAATGGGCAGATGATATCCACTCTCCTGCTCCACAGACGATCCACAAAGTACTTGGAACAGCAAAGTGCTAACTCACATGTGGCTATTATATGACATCGATCAAGTCACATCACTCCTCTAGGCCTCAATTTTCTCATAGAATCTGAGATCTTATGATTCTAAGTATTACCAGAAGAAAATGTGTTCATTTCCTCTGCAAATGAAGATACACATGAAAAGTGAACTGAGAAAGCATACACACTGTGATTTATTTTAAACCTTCTGCTAAATGGTCATTAATCTCATTACTTGATACAAATTGCAATCAGGATGAGGGCACATATGCGAGCGCTTGTTTCCATGACTGTCCAACTGCCCCACCTACATGGAAACATCATGGGAACAGAATATTAAACCGAGCCGCGTTTGCAGCTGCTCCCTAGAACCTCATTATGAATAATATGTGTGCTAATCAGAAATTCAATTAATAGAGATTTGAAAAGATTTAGAGCAATACATCCTTTTCCCTACCCCATTCTCTTGCCATGAGAGTGAAGAATGAATGTGGTTATTTTCATAACAAAAAAGCCATCTGCCTGCAAGGGTGATCGCAGCTTGGTACCCTCTGTCCCAGGTATTCTCCACAGCCCACAGATATCTTGGTCCAACACTGAAGTCTGTCTGCTTTCACATTTGAGCATTTTGTCTCTCTCCTAATCACTTACACAACTGGTCAAAGATAACCTGCCCTCCCATGGTACTTTTCCAACTAGAGTCCTGGACATCTCCTTTACCATACCCTGAGACATGTCAGGAGCCAGGAAGCAGTGGGGCTCTGTTAGACCATGAGCAGAGAGATGAGAGATTTCTTGTATTTTTTCTTATATATGTTTTTTTTCTTTTTAATAGACTATTTCTTAGAACTGGTTTATATTATAGAAAAATTGAGAATATAGTAGAGTTCCAGTTTCCTTCACATTACTTTCCACTGTCATTAATGTCATACATGAATAGGACACAAATAATGAACCAATAGTGATACATTATAATTCACTAAAGTCATAGTTTAATTTCCCTTGGTTTTTACCTCATAGTCTTTTTCTGTTCAGGGTTCCATATTACATTTATGTTATGTCCCTTTAGGCTCCTCTTGGCGGTGGTCATTTCTCAGACTTTGTTTAGAGGACCTTGAGGGTTTTAAGGAGTACTGGTCCGGTATTTTGTAGCATGCCCCATTACTAGGATTCGTCTGGTATTTTTATCATGATAAGACTGGGGTTATGGGCTACTGGAAAAAAGGTCGGACAGACAGGCGAAGTGCTATTCTCATCAAATTCAATCAAGCACATATACTAGAAACATGGTTTTTGACTATTGATGTTGGCCTTGACCACCTGGCTGAGGTAGTGTTTGTCAGGTGTCTCCACAATTATATTACTCTTTCCTCCCCTTTGCATGCTGTACATTTTGAAAAGAAATCCTTCTGGGCAGCCTACATTTAAGGAGTGAGGGTTTATGCTCTAGCTCCTTGAGGTGGCGCTCTACATAAAATATTTGGAATTTTTGTGTGGGGGAGAATTGTCAATTCTTACCCATTATTTTTAATCTATTCAATCATGAACTTATGTCATTTAGAGTTACGTATACTTATTTTATACTCTTAGTTAAAGTTGAATACTATTCTGGTTTTCCCCCTCAAGTTGTCCCGTTTTTGGCCATTGGGAACTCTTTTAGTTGGCTTTATTTCCCTTTGGCATTTCCCCATTACTGTGTGCTGTGTGTGTGTTTTTTCTTTCTTTTCTTTTCTTTTCTTTTTTTTTTATTCTTTTTTACTTTCTGGAGCTAAAGGTGATCCAAGTTCATCTTGTATATTTCCTCTCCGAGTAATAGAATCAGTCATTTCTCCAAATAGTCCTGGTTATTTGTTTTGGAGAAAAGTGTTAGAAACCAAGGTCTGGGTGCTAGTGTGTTTATTGCTATTGGAGTGTTAATTCCATTAGGCCCTCTCAGCTGATAGAACAACAACAACAACAAAAGTGTGTTTATACTAATCCATATATATATACACATATCTATCAATACTTATGTATGTAAAAATCTGTATCTATATGAAGCTAAACACAACTCCATTCTGATGCCCCCAACTCTAATCCATTGCCATGTGGAGCATTCTAGCCTCCTCTTCTTGCGTATCTGGAACCTCCCACTCCAATAGTGAAAGAACTGGCCCCACTATCGGCTATCCATTTAACTAATTTTCAATTCCAGTATACATGTATGACAGTATCAGAACCATTAATATGAATCCCAATGGGAAACAACTTTATCAACAAGGGTACAATTAGGTTTTTTTTTCTTTAGCCCTACAAACTCAACTCATTTCCAAAGATACTCAGGTTGGCACATTTCTCCCTCATCGGCTTTAGTGAGGTAGTTTCATACATTATGATATAGTTAGATTGTCTTATCACTGTGTATATTTCTTCTTAAGGTCCCAAGATTCTTTATTTATATCTTTATATATTCAATGGTAATTTGGAGTTCAAAGTAAATAGTGTAGCCCAATGTTCCCCACTTCACAAACCTTTCCATACAATGATTCCTCTGTTTTACATTTCATATCACTGAAGAATTAACTTATAAAATCATAGCATATAACAACCATTAGGAGTCTCAGGAGTTGCCTCACGTCTTCAGCAAAGGAATGGCAAGCCAAACAGATCATTTGGTTTGTCCAAGAACTAGAACTCAGCTCTCTTGGTTCCCAATCCAAAGATAGTTTCCTTACACCGTCTAATATACAGGGAGAAGAGTAATTTCTGTAAGGGAAATCAAGCTGTGGTTAGTTCTAATGTATCTAACTTCCCAATTCCCAGTGAAATTGCAGACTGGAGCTTGTCACACTGTGGCTCTTTACACAGTGGGCTCTCACGTGAGTTAACTACTCCTCTTGTCCCATAAGAACATTCAGGCAGGGGCGCCTGGGTGGCACAGCGGTTGAGCGTCTGCCTTCGGCTCAGGGCGTGATCCCAGCGTTCTGGGATCGAGCCCCACATCAGGCTCCAACACTGGGAGCCTGCTTCTTCCTCTCCCACTCCACCTGCTTGTGTTCCCTCTCTCACTGGCTGTCTCTATCTCTGTCGAATAAAATAAAATAAAATCTTTATAAAAAAAAAAAAAAAGAACATTCAGGCCTACCCAGGCATAATGTGGTCACTTCCAGGGTAGCCTCTAAGCTACCATTGGACTTGAATTGAATTTTCTTTCCAAATCTTGTGAAAAGGGAGGGGAAGATGAAGTGTGGATCTCTTTGGATCAACAAAAATCATGAATCTTTAGTTCTCATGGTTCAGAGTATCAGCTCCAGTGTTTCCTCTTCCTTTAACCTTCCCAGATTCATCTCCCTCTGCCCCAGAGTATCTTTTCTCTGTGTTTCTATATGCTTTGTCACACTACCTTCCATCATTAGATGTAAACTCTTGAAGTCTGGGACCATGGCGTATATGTCAGTTCCCTCCACAGAAGACTTTATACATGGCAAATAAGATCTTTTGATTAATATCTGTTTAGGTAATTAGTAAAGGATGAATGGGGTTGGAAACACCATTAAAAAGTTAAAAACATGAGTGAGATGGGAAAATGAGAAAGCCAATACCAACCATGAGAAAAACAAGAGAAGGATGAAAAAGAGTAGGATTAGGGTTGCATTAGCTACTGAAAGGCCCGAAGAAGGAAGGAGATTCAGGCTACCTAAGAAAGAGTCCATATGCTCCATAATAACATAGATATGGGATGATCATGAATGTATAGTCCTTCTAGAATGCTAACCACCATGACATCAGTAAGGATTTATCTGTGTCTCCAAGGTAAAGGGTGATCATAGACTTATGAAATTAAGGTTGGAAGAAAACTAAAAACAATCTTCCTACCTTTCTCTCACTCATTGCTCTACTTTGAACTGCTCAGCACTGTAAATGGAAGTCAGAGTATCACAGGTCCCCAGTGTTGCACAAGAAGAGATCCTTGGTGGGACCAAAGGTCGTGAAAGCTTCATACTCCCATTTTAAGGCATCTCTTAGCCAAGAGACAGAAACCTAACCTTGGGGTTCAAAGTCACAGAACCTCAAAGATCTTTCCATAACAGTGACTGGTGCCTCCACAGAGACATGAGAATGGTGACAGAATTTGAACTAGGTTCAGATGAAAAAGCTGAAAAAAATAAGCCGTTTGTCATTGATAATGGACCCTAGGGTAATCAAGAACTGAACAGAATGATGAAAGGGACTACTAATTGAAATTGTTTCCAAAAAGTAAATAAAAGCAATAGATAATGGCCAAAAATGTCTACAGACATGGATGCAAATCTGGCCACTTCCACTCACTAACTGGGTGACTTTGGACATGTTACTTGCACTTCCCTAGCCTTACCTTCATTCCTTGAAAACTAGGACAACGATAATTACCTGGTAAGCTTGTTATAAGGGTGAAATGAGAAAAATTAGGTAAAAACAACAAAGAATCTGAAATACAGAGAAAGAAGTCATTGTCATTGTTACTATCACCATCATCATGATCAACAATCACCAAATCAATTACCAAAATTTACCAAGGATTTATTGCTTGCTAAATATTGTACTTGGTGTGTGGCATGTCGTTGATATTGTCAGTATTATTATTGGCCAATCAGTAATATCAGAAGGTTATGGTTTTTCCTTATTGTACGGCAATCAAATTGGTCTAGTTTTCTCCTACCTTGAGGAATTTGTATAAAGGCAGGAGAATGGTAAGCGATTCCACCCATGTCTTTTGCACTCTCATGATTCACAGTAAAATGAAACATCCAGGGACAGATAATTCCTGATGAGCCTGAGAGCCAGGAGGAGATCATGTCCAGGGTTTTGGTGGCCCGAGTGTTCCTTTAAATGGAAATATGTGCTGTCAAAGCCAAGCAAGGAGCAGAGGATTATAACGGGCTCCTGATTCTGCAAGGGCCTGTTTCATTCTCTACTGGTTGGGACTCCCCAAACTCAGAGAATATTAAAGCTAAAGGACAACAGTCTCTGGTGGTAGAGATGGTGAATGGCAAGGCAGAGTGAAGAAGGCATTTAAAAACAGGCATGACCAAACCCAGGAAAAGGCCTGATCCACTGACTGTTAAACCAGGATCTATGAACCCATCAAGTGCTAGGGGTTTCCCTTTCAGATCTATAATATGTTGCCAAAAGAGCACAGTTTTTTTGAAGATTTTATTTGTTTATTCATTTTAGAAAGAGAGAGAGAGAGCAGGGGAAGGGGCAGATGGAGAGGGAGAGGCAGAGAATCTCAGGCAGACTCCGCACTGAGCCTGACACGGGGGTCGATCCCACGACCCCAAGATCATGACCCATCTGAAACCAAGAGTTGGGCGCTTAACCAGTTGAGCCCCCCAGGCGCCCCCACAGACACCTTTCTAAATAACACACTCTAGGTACCCATTTCTTCCGTGTCAGAAAATGAACAACATCCCACATAAGCATCAAATAATTTATGATTTAAGCCACAATGGAAAACACATTTTGCCAAACACCAGGAATTGTTTTATACCAACTTTTCAAAAGTAAGTGAATTTTATTTATGTTTTCCCTCTTGAAGCTGGTGTCAGAAAGCTCCATCTGCGAAATCCATATTGGTACTAAGAAGTTGGCTACACAGCAACAAAGAGAGTTTATGCTGGCTTTGGTCAAATCTACCTACAATTTGGGGACTTTTTGCCTTTAAAGACCACACGACAAATCAGATAATTTCCACAAGGTGCCATATGTTTGTCCAGTGGGAGGAAGGCCTGACATAGTGAGGAGACCTGGGTCTAATCCTGCCTTTACCACTAAGGAGGCACATGTTCTTCAGGAAGACACAGCCTTCTTGGACTTTAAGTCCCTTATCTGTGAAATAAAGTTGTTGGGCTACGTCAGTATTTCTCAGCCCCGGACATATTTGAATCACTTGGCAAGACTTTTAAAAAGCGATGCCCAGGCCGTACCCTAAACTCGTCAGGGGTGGGGCTATTTGTTTAAAGTTCCTCAGGCTGAGACCCATGAGGCCATATTTGTCCTGAGTTCGTACAGTGTGGACATTCTGTCACGCTCAGTTCTACATGACCTTGGAGATTTGGTCACCTCTGAACTTTCTCTCCTATGGAAGGCAGAATTCTAAGAAGACAGACCATCAGTGAGTTGTACCCTTGTATCAACCCCTTTGAGTGCAGATGGAGCCTGTGACTTGCTTCTGGCCAAGAGAATATGGCAAAGGTGAGGAAATAGTCAATCTTATGATAATGTCACCTCACGTATAGCGGACTAGACAGAGAGATTCTCCTGTGGGCTTTGAGGAAGTAAACAGCCATAACGTGAAAGGATCTCTGTCACGGACTGAGTATTTGTGCTCCCTGCCTCCAAAATTCATATGCTGGATCTAATCTTTATTGTGGTAGTATTTGGAGGTGGAGCCTTTGGGCGGTGATTAGAGCATGAGGGTGACCATGATCTAATGATCATGAACGAGCTTTCCTGAGTGGCATTAGCACCATTATAAGAGGTTAGAGAGCCTTGCTCTCTTTCCATCTTGTGAAGACATAAGGAGAAGGTGGCAATCTGCAAAACTAGAAGAGGGCCTTGATCCAACTCTGCCGGCGTCCTGATTTCAGACTTCCTGGCTCGAGAACTGTAAGAAATCAATTTCTGTTGTTTATAAGCCACCCAGGCTATAGTACTTTGTCACACCAGCCCGAACCAAATAAGACAACAGCAGAGACAGTCACCCAACCGGGAGCTGCCACACCCTCCGGTCCCTGGCTGACAACCTGCAAGAAAGCGGGGACCTCAGTCCTACAACTGCAGAGCTGAATTTGGCCAAAAGCAGGTGCGTTTGGAAGAGAAGCCAGAATTTCAGAAAGGAATGGCCTGCACCAAGACTGCAGCCTTGTGGGACCCTGAGCAGAGGACTGCAATCTTTGTCTGGTCCCCTGACCCACAGAAATTGTGAGATAATAAATGCATATTGTTTTAAGTTGCTAAATTTGTGGTAATTTGTTAGACAGCCATAAAAAAAACTAGTACGTCTTCCAAATGGTGCGCTTATGCTCAGCGTGACAGCGCCTGGTGGCATCTGACAGAAACGTATGATGAGGTATATTTGGGAACAAACTGGACTTGTAATGCTGAATAAGAAACTGTAGAATTAGGATTTTCAAAAAAGGGAAATAAATACATATTTGAAATTTAGGTTATATTTCCTCAAATTCAAGTGCTTAGAAATTCATTTTAAAAATTTATTTATTTTTAATTCAGGAAAGACCTACGTTAATGTCTTTGCTATCACAAAACCAAATGCCTTAAGACTTATTCTTCCCATGTCTTGGCCTCAGCTTTCCCATCGATAAAATGAGGTGAGTAGAGAAGTTGCCTTTCAATTTCTATGATCCTAGGCTCTTCGCACAGTGATCCCAGCAACACAAGGAGGAAGGGTAGGCAGTTTGAAGTGAGCCTGATATGAGTTTATCATCATCAGTTATCATCAGTTGTAGATTTGGGCAAGTGATTTATCCATCTTACTAAGCCTCAGGGTCCTCATCTATAAAATGGGGTAATAAAATTCCTCGATCTTCTAGCTTTGTGGGTGGGTTTATTAAATGAATCAGTGGATACAATGGGCTCAATGAAACACAGGACTGAACACATAGTAATGACTCAAAAATGGTAGTGGTGGGGCTGGTTGCTTTTGTTATGAGCTTGTTGCTTGATGGCATTAGGGACAATTTGTTCAGTTTAGCCCCTGTCACGATCTGTCCTAAGAGATTGTTCCCCAAGGCACATTTGAGAATGTGAAGGGGCGAGCGAACTCAGCGGTAGTACAAAGTCTGCAGTAGAGGGCAGTGTCCTGCTCCAGCACCAGCAGCGAGAGGCAACCTCCTCTACCCCTTTCACCTCCCCCACCCCCTCCTCTATTTTCATTGCTTCCTGCTTCAGCAGTGCCAAGGGCCAGTGACAGAGATTAACAATACATTGCTAGTAGTTTATCTGGGTTAAAGAACAAAAACCGTGAAATTTCCCCCCATCCTTTCACTTGTCCCTATTGTTTTCTTTCCCTTTTCACTAGTAAAAGCCAGTAAAGCCAGTCCTTTCCAGGCGCTCTTCTGAACCACTTTCAGAGAGCAGATGTAGTTCTTTTGAAATCAAAGGATGGGTGGCTGTTTGACAGACTTAAAAAGTCTTCAAATATTATTGTGTTTGAGTTGCTTCATCCAGGAAGACTATAGTTAAAGAAGGTACTCTTTGCTCAAGCAGAGCTGTTAAATAAGTTCCCAGGTTTGCTTTTGAGAGTCTCACCCTAAATGTGGAGAAGAGAACTACAAAGTTGGGCCCCAAGAGACACTTTCTACTTGGCTGACAAGAGTTTTCAAGAAAGTTTTCTGGTGATCCCCAGAGCCCACATTTATTTGGCAAAGAATGGTTTGCTTTTCAAAAGAGAAAGAAATCACTAAAACAAGAGATAACTTCCCTTTCATGGAAAAAAAAAAAAACTTAACAGAGAAACACAAGAAGTTCTTAGAGGATAAGTACATGAAATACTAAATTATATTGAAAGATTCATTACCAGAAAGTTCATATGTGCTAAAAACAAAGAAAGTTAGATAAATTCTTACGAGAAGCATAAGGAATTGTCAGTTTCAAATCAGAGGTCTAGAAGGTGTTCAGAGTCTAAAATACATGTCAATAACATCAAGCACCGTACCCCACAAAAGGCCCCTTGAGGGTACCATCAGGAAAGTAATTCGTCACAGATTGGTCCCTGTGTTGCATTCTTATTTTCTCGGACACACAAAGGAATAAGAGAAGAAGACAAATGATGGACTTCTTTTTTTTCTCCCAAAATGCTTTTATTTAAGGCATACATATTTTTAATACATACTACGGTGTGTTTATTTGAGGGGCAATCTGAACGAAATTTGCCCTGTTCAGTCAGTGTAATTGCTGTGAGCTTTACAATAAAAATCAGAAGAAAATGGCCCATGAGAACCATGTTCAGATGTACCATTGGCCTTTGATCACACAAAATAGAACATGACTGCTGGCCTCCAAAGTTATTCTCTGGTTCTAGTCTGCAGATGCAAGGCTGAAAATAGAGCTGTCTAGAAGGCTAAGTGTTGGGGAAGGTCATAGAAAAGATGTGACCACCCATTGACCCATGAACTGGACCCAGGCCACTGGCAGCTCCTCACCCCTTCCTCTGTCCTTGAAATGTGGGTTCTGCTTGCCTTTCCTGCTCTCAGAGGCTGCTCCGAGGACACAGGACACAACCTTAAAATGGTAATGTGGTGTTCATGGTTTATATGACTGAACCCAGTTAAGGCCTCTGTGTAAACTTCTAAGGTTTGGTAGGTGGGTGCAGGGGTCCCCTGCCTTGCTGCTGCCCAAGACAACCCTCATACATAAGTTCCCTTTGCTTATTAAACCTGCCCCCTAACCACCTGGAATGGCCTGCTTCTTTCTTCCATCTGTCCCTGCCCTCCACACATGGGGGCTGGTTTCAGATGGTACCCAGGAGGCTCCCAAGGAGGTTATGAACCAACACTAAGGAGGGAGAGATTACAAAGAGGAAAGAAAGACAAAAACAATTTGGAAATCGTGCTCAAGATGGCTTCTTGTCAACTCTTGCTGTTGTCAGCTTCCTTGAGAAAAAAATGAATTTTAGGATATACTGTTCACCCTACAAATCCCAGTGGAGGGATCTCTCCACACTTGAACCAAAGGCATAGATCCAAAAGGCTGAATCAAGCAACACCAGGTGCAGGAGGTCATGCAAAGGATGTTCCAAGTTTTCCAAATGCTCTCATGGGAATTCTGGAACTACATCAACACTTTCTTCAGTGTTTTTCCAGGTCTGATACTTCTCCAACTAGTTAGAGAATCATTTTTTAAAACTTAATCAAGTCTTGCACCAACACTGAACTTAAAAGAATAACATTAAAGGTCTCCTCTCCTTCTTTGACTGCAGAGGCCTTGGGATTTGCATTGGACTCCCACCGTCAAGCCAAGTGTGTGTTCAACAAATGCACTTAAACATCTGTTTTTGTCTTTCAACAAGGTCAAGTGAAAGTTATCCGTTAATTTCTCCCAGAATTCACAAAAGTGAGGGCCAAATGGATGTTTTCTGGATACATGATGATATATAGGAATTTAAAAATTCCGTAAACATATTATCAAGAGTCAAGCCGCGGAGCAAGAAGCAAAAAGACCGATAGACATATGAAAATCATTTAGCCTTATTTATAATTAAAAAATGGCAATGAAGACACAAGGATAGCATCTTTCTCATAAAATTGGTAAAAAATAAAAATATCAATGATGATGAGCACCCTGGGCCATGGTCATATTCACATACTGCTGAGAGGAAAAAGTAGTACAACCTGTTTGGGGGGAGATGTGAAATTTGGCGATACTTATCAAATGCTTAAAAAATTCATATATCCGAGGCACCTGGGTGGCTCAGTTGGTTAAGCATCCGACTCTTGGTTTCAGTTCAGGTCCTGATCTCAGGGTCTTGGAATCGAACCCTGCCTAGGGCTCTGGGCTTAGTGGGGAGCTTGCTTCAGATTCTTTCTCCCTCCCCCTCTGCCCCTCCCACTATTATGTGCTCTCTCTCTCTAAATAAATAAATAAATAAATCTTTAAAAAAAAAAACTCACATACCCTTAGGATCCCAAATTCCATTTCTATGACTATATCCTAAGAAAATAATTAAGGATGCATGCAAGCATTCAGCTTCAAGAATATACAGCATGGTATTTTCTTTTTATAATAGCAGAAAAGCAGAATCTAAGTTTTTACAATTTCCCAGTTTAGCAAAATATTGTATACCCATGTTGTGGAATAGGATTTTGCCATTGAAAATTATACCATAGATTTTTTTTATTGATATAGATACTTGTAGCATATTTTTGGCTAAAAAAAGAGTTTATAAAAATGATGACTTTATTACGGTAAAAGCAAAGTGTAAAAGGTGAAAATGTGCATAGAATTTTGGTGGTGTTAAGTATTGACTGGGCCAGGGAATTCCAGAACACCTGGCTTTTACCCTGGCAAGTTTCCCAATTTCTTTCAGCTTTTCCAAAGAAGAGAAATTCAAGCAACAAACTCAAATAGTAAATAGAGTACCAATTTATTAGCTGGTCAGTGCCTGAGATGTCCATAAAACTTCTCAGTAAAAAGTGAACTGGCGGTAGGGTTTGGAGGGCGCCTGGCTGGCTCAGTGAGTTGAGCAACTGACTCTTGATTTCTGCTCAGGGTTGTGAGCTCAAACCCTGCCCGGAGCTCTGTGCTGGGCATGTAGCCTGCTGATTCTCTTTCTCTCTCCCTCTGCCCCTCCCTCTCCCTCTGTCCTTCCCTCCTCCCCACTCTCCTTCTCGAAAGAAAGAAAGAAAGAAAGAAAGAAAGAAAGAAAGAAAGAAAGAAAAAGAAAGAAAGAAAGAAAGAAAGAAAGAAAGAAAGAAAGAAAGAAAGAAAGAAAGAAAAAAAAAAAAGAAAAAAAGAAAGGAAAGGAAAGGAAGAAGAAAAGGAAAGAAAAGAAAAAAGAAAATGATGTCTCCAGACATTCGAGAGCCTGGGAGGGACAGAGTCTCTAGGATCAAAGGCCCAAATGCCAGGGCATCAGGAATAAGAAAATACAGTTCGTACCAGCCCCAAAGGCAAGCTAAGCTCTTGCCAAGCTTGTTTGCATTGACAAAAGCAAACCACATGATCAAGGCAGTAGGAGGGGACGGAACAAGGGCACGGACATGGGAGATACTGCCCACTGAGGGCCATCACTGTAACAGCTCCTGCATAAACATTTCCAAATGAAAGGACATTTGCCATGGTCAACAATGGTCACCCTTGGAGTCTAGACTTATACACTGTTTTATCCCTTTACCTTATTTTGCCCTTTTATCCTATGGCTTTTCCTATTTTCAACAATGAATATGCATTATTTTTGTAATAAGAACAAAGCCAAAATTAATTAACAAAATAAATACTACCGTCTTCCATAAGCTTCCCCAGAAGCTGAAGCGAAGACGAGGATTCTCGTGCAAGTGATTTATGCCCCCAAGAGGAAACCAACCGTAAGGGAGTGAGAAAAGCAGGATAGGACCGGTGAAGGAGCTGAGCAAGAAAGTGATCTCAGCTGAGGTCCAGCCTTAGCCTGAGACCCCAAGGAGCTCTGCAGGATGAAAGGTGCCACGGAGCTGTCTCAGCATGAGGCAATGGTTCAGACTTCTGTACTGCATTTCAGATAGCCATCCGCTGTGGCTGCTCCTGGGCAGGAAGGGATAATCTCTCGGGCATCTCCTGGAAATACAGATCCCATAGGGAAGACAAGTTGCTGAAGAAGGATGCTGCCTTCAGCCCTTCTCAGGCCGGCTCAGAGCAGGTGAGGGGCTGGGGCACCCACTCCATACATGGGCCCAACTTATCTGCTATAGCTACTCCAGACTATTCTAAAGCGCTGTCTCTGCAACGCCTCATATAACGGCCTCCATCGCCTGTCATATACGCCAAATACGCTCTCTAAACAGAAAATAGACAGCAAGTAATATATATCGGATGAATCGATGGTAAGTATGGGAACCACAACATTTCCCTTTTGTGTGTAAACCGTGTATCCTTAAATATGACTTCAGAAAGTGGGCATCTAGAGAGCGTACCAGGAAATTATAGATCAAATATCACTCTTTCTCTTTGAATGGCTCTGTAACTGTGATGATAAGGTAGCTTCTGCTATACTTTCAAACAAAATTCTCCTCTGGGCTAAAATCACGCATGAGAAGTTTCAAGGGGGAAGGATCATTTTGTCTAAAGGTTACAGGCCTAAATTATAAACTCAAGTCAATAAGTTAGACGTCTAAAAATTCTAAAAATAGGGGCGGATAATAAGAGTGCTTTCTCAACCAAAACCACAACCCTCCCTTTGCCGCACTCAGAGAAAGCAGCAGAAACTAATCTTTCTCCCCAAGTGGAAAAATGGGTAATAGAAATCTGCCAGATGCCTTGAATTCTGTGCACTGACAGTGTATTTCCATCAATCTCATTTATTTTTGTCTGAAGTCTTGTTTTCAGGCCATTACATTCAAATACTGAATCAGGCCATGTTCAGCAAGATGCTCTGGGAGGAGGAAATGCCTTTCATTAGAAGGCACGCTTACCTTCTGGGTTTTACCATCAAGGATGACAAGTCTCCACTGTTGGAGGGAGAGATGATGGTTCATAGACTCTTAAGTAAGCAATTTGATAGAGGTTCATAGAAACGGGGAGAAGTCTAGAGGTCTCTGTTAGGTAAGCTATGGACAGAACAGAGAAGGGCCTTGTCAAAAGGGCTCCAACTTCACTAAATGGAGAGATGGACCAAGAAAGAGAGAGAGAGAGAGAGATAAGGGTTCCAGCACTGTCATGGTCCAAGTGAGATGGGGTGGGAAGCCAAAGTCCTGCCCAACTACCTTCTTCCCAAACCTTACCCACTTTCAACAACTAACCCATGTAACTGGCCAGAAAGAAAACAATTGAGGCCCAGGGAAAGAAAGAAAGAAAGAAAGAAAGAAAGAAAGAAAGAAAGAAAGAAAGAAAGAAAGAAAGAAAGAAAGAAAGAAAGAAAGAAGAAAAGAACAGAAAAGAAAAGAAAAGAAAAAAGAAAAGAAAAGAAAAGAAAAGAAAAGAAAAGAAAAGAAAAGAAAAGAAAAGAAAAGAGAAAAGAGAAAAGAAAAGGCACACAGCTACGGCTAGCTCTAGAGACAGCCAAAACTGTAATTCAGAAATATTATGATCTTTCTACATCATTGCTCAACCATTGATTAAACATAATTTTATTCTTTTCAATATAGGTGAGATGTTTCAGACTTCTTAAGAATTTTTTTCATATAAAGCAATGCACAGAACAATAGGTAAATAATTCTTTTAAGAAATTGTTTCTTGTTTGAAATTTGGATAATTCAACTGCCCTTATATTTCTCACGTAAAATTTGCAGGGGGCATATATCTAGCAAACTAATTTTCTGTTTCCAAGCTTCTGGTTCTAATTCCTTCTCTCCTCTCTCATTCTTTCTCCTTCTTTCCTTCTTTCCCTCAATTCCCCTCTCCCCCGCCCCCACATCTCACACTTCAATTAAAAGCTCAACAGATCAGCCCCTTCCCTTTCTCACAGGGGCTCACTACAGGCCATCTGGTCCTGCGAATGCCAGGAAGGGCTGGTGAGATCTCTGGGAGATTCTGCAGGATAAGAGTAGTCTTTTGAAAATGCCAGCTGCTCTTCCTAAGCCTGGGAGGTTGAAGGAGATAGCGTTGCATGTGCTGACACTCCCTCCCCCTGAGAAGCTGGCTTTAGAAGAGGGGTGAAATCAGCAGGGGTCCTCTGATGGGGGCCTGCAAGCTGACTCCACCTGGCAGGGGGCAAGGAAGGGAGAGTATTCAAAGTCCCGGGGGCTCCTCCCCTGGGTGTTGCCCATCATCCAGCTGGCAGGATACAACAGCTGCCAATGGACAGGAAGAACATTTTCTAGCTTCTACTCCAACACCAGAAGTTTCAAACCAGTTCTAGTTACTTCGCTTAGAATACTTTAGGAGTAATCCCATGAAGTGGTGACTCTCTGACTGCTCTGACCTATAAAATGGTCAAACCTAATCTCATAAGGGTCTACCTGATCTGTGCTATATGACGTTTCTGAATGACAAGGATATCGTGGCAGAGAAAGAAATCTTTGGAAGGCCTCCATTCATCATCAAAATAGTGATTCAGTGTATCACTATTACCTCCATGATAAAGTTTACACTCACTATAGTGGCGAGCAAAGCCCTCTGCAAGTCCTCAGCCTATCATTAGTATTCATTCCTATTTCCCAGCACCCAGCCACCCCATCCTCTCAACCTTTTCAAAACTTTCTCTTCCTCTGCCTCTTTAAGTTTCAGTGTTAAGTCATAGAAGTTTGCAGAAAGTTTCCAACTTATCTCTAATTTATTTGCACATTGCATTTAACTCATTAGTCTTCTTAAAAACAAACGATGAGACAAAAGAGTCATAATCAAATAGGATAAATTGGTATTCATTTCCAGAACTGAATATTCATTTAAAATTGACATCACAAATTTAAAAGACAATTTTGAGTTTCTGTTCAAACAGTAGTACCTTGCTTGTTCTTCGACCAGTAAAAGGAGAGCTATGTTAGGAATAAATTTCAGTGTAGTGCATGCTTCTATGGGATTAAGGAAACTGACAATTATTCATTTTCCAGGGTAATACCACACAGAATCCCTTGGAAGAAGAAATGAATGTTTGCCCAGTACCTTCAGTGGGGGCACTCATGTTGGATCTTCCTCCAGGAGTTACTCGGGTGTTTTCCAGAAAATTGGTGTTTCTGGCACTGTGTCCTTCCGTAAGAGTGAGGAACTATCTGAATCATGAGCAAATCAGAGCCCAACTGACCTCCTTGTTAATACTAACATTATAAAGTTATTGGGGCTGGTGAGGAACTGCAAACATGTTCACTACAGAGGCCCAGTGTCCTTGATTGGATCCCTTCCCAGAACTTCTACAGACCACATTTCCCACGTCACACTCTGACCCTGACAATGATTTATTTTCTTGGCTTGTGATATAGGATATTTTCTGGGACATTATTAATAAGGGTCATCATCTATGATATATTCCCTTCTATCAGAATGTGTACCCCTTCCTCTTTGCACCTGTGTCTTCTCTTACTTTTTTCTAATAAACACTTTTCCCCTTGGATGTTGTTGTTGTTGTTGTTGTTTTTAACTTTCAGAGACGTTGAATCAGGGATTGATGAAAACCTGTTTTAGTTGGGGTTCTCCCGGACACATGATTCATGCCCCCCCACCCAAGACATAGATTCAAGTGCAAGTAGTTTATCTGGAAGGTGATCCCAACAAATACCTGTAGGGGAAACAGAGAAGCAAGACGGGTAAAGGAAAGAGCCAGAAAGTGTTCACTATCAATGAAGAGACCCCTACGGACAATTGGAGCTTAAATTACTGAGGAACTCTGGGAGCAGTATAGGACACATGCTTCAGAGTTATCCCACCTGAGGGGTGCAAAGGAAATGGAATTTATACACCTGTCACCTCAGTCACTGGGGGAGTGGTAAATTCCACAGAAGTCTGGCTACCTGGCAGAGAAAGACATGAAGCAAAATAACTGCTGGCAGTTGGAAGTTAAGGGGATGCGGGCCGGGAGTTTAAAGAGGGGTACTGACAGTGTCTGCTACAAAGCTAAAACTCAATTAAGGGAAAAGGAAAAGCAAGTGCATCAGGAAAAACAATGTGATAAAGATTAATCAGGGGGAAAATGCTCTGCTATAGAATCTCAGAAGTCTAGTTAATCCATTCCTAATTTCCAACATACACCATCCACAAATTATACTGAAATTTACTAGTGGAAGAAGAGGCACTATCCTCCACGTCCTGGTTGAAAATGTGAGCCTTCATCTCAATCTAGTTCCCATCACCTTCCAATTCACACCTCTTTTCTTCAGGTAGACCCATCTCCTTCCTGCCCAGCCCTCACGCCAAGCTCATCGTAACCATCGTGCCTTCACTGATGCTGTCCAGGCTGCCTGCACTCCTCTCCACATCATGAAAAGCTCCCCATCTTTAAGACCTAACTCAAACCTTCCTCTGTCCAGTGAGGTCCTACCAACCCTGATTGCTCCCTCCTCTGCTCTCCTTCATAGTTGTTGTGACAGGCAGTATAATGACCCCAAGAAGTCCACATCCTGATTCCTAAAATCTGTGAACATGTTATTTGGCAAAATGGGCTTTGTAGATGTGATTAATTTAAGGATTTTGAGATGAGGAGATTATTCTGGATTATCCAAGTGGACCCAATGTGTAATCAAAAGTGGCTTTAAAAGACAGAAGAGTCAGAGTCAAAAAAACAAAACAAAACAAAACAAAAACCTAATGTTGTGACCCAATTTGGAAACAGGGTCATGGATCCTAAACTCAACAAGACTGGTGGGTGACCTTCTAAAATGAGGAGAGACACAGCCAGAATACCATTTGATGATGGGAGCAGAGATTGAAAGGATACATGTAGAAACGAAGTAATGCCAAAGATTGTCAACAACACTAGAAGCTAAGAGAAACGTATGGAACGGATTGTCCCCTACAGCCTTCAGAGAAAGCATGGGCTTACCAACACCTTGATTTTGGAATTCTAGCCTGCAGAATTGTGAGAGAATGCACTTCTATTGTTTTAATTCACTTAGTTTGTACTTTTGCCTCTAACAGCCCTAGGAAACAAATCCACTACCTTACGGATTTGCTGTGAAGATGAAATGTAATAGTAAGTGTAAAGTCCTTAGACTTAGTCCCTTTGGCATACTGGAAGTGTTAAATATAAAGTGTTCATAATTTTTAGCCTTATTATCATTAATTTCAAAAATATTAGTAGAGGGACTACTAGCACTCTCTCTTAAGCATCTCATGTGCAGAGATCGCTTCTTATACCTTCTCACTGATAATAAATCTTTTTAAAGTTTTCAATTTTAACTTCTAATATGAGAGACATACAGAGCTATAGCTCACATAAACAGAGGCTCTTAAGGGTCCCCAATAATTTTAGAAAGTGCTAGGGGTCCTGAGAGCAAAATGCTTGAGAAATTCTGGAAGAGAGTCTTTAAAATTAGAGGCTTTATTTATTTTTAAATTATCCAGGCCCCTGGTCTGCCATATGTAGTTTTCACACAAAGTTGATGGTGTCAGCCCTCTGGGGGGTTGGGTTTGGATAGTGATACTCTCAAAAATTATTTTCTGCTTCTTTACTGCTGGCTGAGGTTAAGAGTATCTACGTCTATGTTTGTATATCTGTGTGTAGAGCTGTGTACAACAATTCCACCACTTAATGACATCCCAGGTGAGACTTGAAGATTGAGCAAGGCGAAAAACAAAAGAAGGGCCCAGCTTGCACATGCATGAGTTGCCGGGGAAGGAATAGAAATGATATTGGCTACCAAGAGCCATGACTCTTGCAGACAAGCCAGTAACAGAGAGATCCATTTTAAAATTCTCTGTTTTCTTTCCCTCTTTTTTTTTTGGTTACTTTGGGAGGCATCAAAATTACTTTTAACATTTTGTACAATCCCCAAATCCAGGCAAAACTGTCCATTGCTTGGACCACGGCAGGTGTTTTCTTTTTTGCTCAAGGTGCTCAGATAAGAATCCAGGAAAGGCAGGTATGGTATCCGAATCTAGTATTTCTCAGCAGAAAGCAAGCCCCATAATTCTAGAAGAGACTCTATGGTGTCCTATGCTGCAGGGCTCATCATTCACATCTACCCCGGGTCTTTAGAAACCCAAAAAGGGGGGCCACTTAGACACGGCCAGGCTGTCAAGTAGACAGCTTCCGAATGCTGACCCAATTCTGACCATTGTGTTTCAGCAGATTAATTTCCCGATAGCCTGAGAACCTCTGGGGAAATGGGGACAAGACACAAGCATACTTTGCTTTGCGAAGAAAGTCATTTTGTGCGTTCTTAAATCTTTCTTCATGGAAGAATAGAATTTATATTAGTTGACTCATCCACTTTCTTGCCCAAGAAGAGAGGACACGCCAGCTCCACTAATCCCCAAGCTAATTCCTCGCAGATATGTTCTCAAAAAGGCCTGAAATATGGACCCTGATCGCCCCTGAGGATTGCTGCAGTAACCTGAGAACTCTGCTCAGGGAGCCGGGTGCTGGAAGGGAGGCTGGAGCCACGGGAGCAATCTTCATGAAACACAGTAAATTATTGCTTTCCAAGCAATAGTTTTGCTTTAGCCTCCTTAAATCTCATATTATCATCCCTTTGGCAAGAGATGCTTTGCCCCTAAATTCAATGGTTTTGATAATGATGATGAAGATGATGATTGGCTTATTGATCCAAGAGGTATTGTATTTTGCATCTTTTTTTTTCCAACCACTTTTCCATCCTGTAACACTAGGAAGATTCTACAATTTTATGATCACTTTCAGTTATTATAAGCCTAGATCTAGAACAGTTCAGTGTCCATTTTCCTCTATATGAAATAATCCTTCATGCTGCTCTCTCTTTGTTTAGGATTCTCTCTCCTATTCTTATTTCTCTTTTTTAAGATTTAAGAGGGAGAGGGAGAGAAGCAGGCTTCCTGCTGAGCAGAGAGCCTGATGTGGGGCTCGATTCCAGGACCCTGGGATCATGACCTGAGCCGAAGGCAGACGCTTAACCCACTGAGCCACCCAGGTGTCTCTCTCCTATTCTACGGAAAAAACAAACAACAAAAAACACACACAACACATCCCACTGGGCTAAAGATCTTTTTCTAATGTAAAGGTTTCTTCCCCAGTCTCTTGATTTTTCATTTGTGTAATTTATTCACTGCTGGATCCCAGGCGCCTAGTACAGTACCTGTCAGAGACTAGGTGCTCAACAGATATTTGCTGAATCAGTAATTGACTGAATGTCCCAGACCAGGAAAGGAGTGTGACTGGGGAATGCAGGAGGTTAGCAGAGCCACTGCAGTTGCCCACACTTAGTAAGTTCTAGAAGGAGTGTCAGGCCACCAGTTCCTTTTCACCTTCATTCGGATTATGGGGCTCGTTACCACCACCCAACCTCCTGTTATTTTACCTTTTTGCCCCTCAGTCTTAGGTTCTAGATTCTAATCCTGGGGAAAGTCAACTGAATATTCCATTCCAATAATCCACTTATAACAGCAACTCCTACTGTTTGCTCAGCACTCCTGGGCCCTAGGCATTGTTTCTGAATTACCTTCACTGTTTACCCCCGCCCTTGAAAGACAAGGATTATAGTCTCCATTTCTAAGTGAAGAAACTGAGTCATAGAGAGTTTAGGGAATGTGTCCAAGGTCACAGCTAGGAAGTAGCACAGTTGAGAAATTCAGAAAAATCAAGTTTCAATCTTTGGTGTGTTATTAGTTCTCAAAGTGATTACCTGTGGATACGAAAAGGGCCATGGAAAATAATGACTAACTTAATTACATATTTTTATCCATGCTTTTCATTTTATCTTATTCCTTTCTGCATAGCCTTCATAACCACCTTGCTTGTCCTAAAAAAAACCCCAAAATCAAATAAATTAATAAGTATAAATATACTTGAATACCTTTGAAACACAATGGCTGTGCTTATATTCTCTCTCTCCCTCCCTCCCTCTCTCCTTTTCTCCCTTTCTCCTTCTCTCCCTCTCTCCCTCTCCCTCTTT